>NW_019230573.1:0-3111 GCF_002742605.1 Olea europaea var. sylvestris
ACTTACAACAATGCTAGTGTCAAACAACATGTCAAAAATCTGTGTACAAATAATAAAGATCAATCGGTAAGGACCTAGCGACACGTACACTATGGTGTTCACTTTAGTTCACACTTTACCAGGTGACAATACCCTTTTGGACAGTTTAAATTTCAAATAGTTTTCCCATCCAATTGTCTCTTGACAATAATGCAAATGTCAAACAACGTGTAAAAAATCAGTGTACAAATAGCAAAGTTCAATCGGTAAGGACCTTTCTACATGTACACTATGATGTACACTTTAGTTTACAATTTTCCACGTGACAGTACCCTGATGGACAGTTTAAATTTCAAACAATTTCCCATTTAATTTACACTTCACAACAATACAAGTGTCAAACAACATGTCAAAAATCAGTGTACTAATAGCAATGTTCAATCGGTAAGGACCTCGCTATATGTACACTATGGTGTACACTTTAGTTTACACTTTCCCACGTGATATTACCCTGTTGGGCAGTTTAAATTTTGAATAGTTTTCCCATCCAATTGACACATGATAATAATGCAAGTGTCAAAAAACGTGTCAAAAATCAGTGTACAAATAGCAAAGTTCAATCGATAGGAACCTTGCTACGTGTACACTGTGGTGTAGACTTTAGTTTATACATTGCCACGTGACATTACCCAGCTGGACAGTTTATATTTCAAACAATTTTCCCATCCAATTCACACTTCACAACAATGCAAGTGTCCAACAACGTGTTGAAAATCAGTGTACAAATAGCAAAGTTCAATCAGTAAAGACCTTGCTACATGTACACTATGGTATACACTTTAGTTTACACTTTACCAAGTGACATTACCTTGTCGAACAGCTTAAATTTGAAATAATATTCCCATCCAATTAACACTTGATAGCAATGCAAGTGTCAAACAACGTGTCAAAAATCATTGTACAAATAGCAAAGTTCAATCGGTAAGAACCTTGCTACATGAACACTTTGGTGTACACTTTAGTCTACACTTTGCCACGTGACATTACCCTATTGCACAGTTTATATTGCAAATAGATTCCCAATCCATTTGACACTCGACAACAATGCCAGTGTCAAACAACGTGTTAAAAATTAGTGTCAAAACAGCAAAGTTCAATCCATATGAACCTCGCTACATGTACACTGTGGTGTAAACTTTAGTATCCACTTTGCCACGTGACATTACCCTTTTGGATAGTTTAAATTTCAAAGGTTTTCCCATCCAATTAACACTTGAAAATAATGCTAGAGTCAAACAATGCATCAAAAATCAGTGTACACAAAGCAAAGTTCAATCTGTAAGAACATTACTACATGTGCACTATGGTGTACACACTTTAGTTTACACTTTGCCACGTGACATTACCCTGTTGGATAGTTTAAATATCAAAAAGTTTTCTGATCCAATTGATATTTGACAACAATGCAAGTGTCAAACAACATGTTAAAAATCCGTGTACAAATAGCAAAGATCAATCGACAAGGACCCAGCTACATGTACACTATGGTGTTCACTTTAGTTTACACTATGCCACGTGACAATACCCTGTTGGACAGCTTAAATTTCAAACAATTTTCCCATCCAATTGTCACTTAATAACAATGCAAGTGTCTAACAATGTGTCGAAAATTAGTGTACAAATAGCGAAACTCAATCGGTAAGGACTTTGCTACATGTACACTATGGTGTACACTTTAGCTTAAAATTTGCCATGTGATATTACCGTTTTGGACAGTTTAAATTTCAAACAATTTTTTCATCCAATTGACACTTGACAACAATTCAAGTGTTAAACAACGTGTCGAAAATCTGTGTACAAATAGCAAAATTCAATCGTTAAGGACCTTGCTACATGTACACTATGGTGTACACTTTAGTTTTAACATTGCCACGTGACATAACCTTGTTAGATAGTACAAATTCCTAACAATTTTCCCATCCAAATGACACTTGACAATAATACAATTGTCAAACAACGTGTCAAAAATTAGTGCACAAATAACAAAGTTCAATTGGTAAGGACCTTGCTACATGTACACTATGATGTGCACTTTAGTTTACAATTTGCCACGTGACATTACCCTATTGGACAGTTTAAATTTCAAAGAGTTTTTCCATCCAATTGACACTTGACAACGATGCAAGTGTCAAACAACGTGTCAAAAATCAGTGTACAAATAGCAAAATTTAATCGGTAAGGACCTTGCTACATATACACTATGGTGTACACTTTAGTTTTCACTTTGCCATGTAACATAACCTGTTAGATGGTATAAATTCCTAACAATTATCCCATCCAATTGACACTTGACAAGAATGCAAGTGTTAATAAACGTGTCAAAAATTAGTGTACAATTAGCTAAGTTCAATCGGTAAGAACCTTGCTACTGCATACTGTGGTGTGCACCTTAGTTTACACTTTGCCACGTGACATTACCTAGTTGGACAGTTTAAATTTCAAATAGTTTTCCCATCCAATTTATACTTCACAACAATGCAAGTGTCGAAAAACGTGTCAAAAATTATCGTACAAATAGCAAAGTTCAAACGGTAAGGACCTTGCTACATGTACACAACATGAACACTTTAGTTTACAATTTGCCAAGTGACATTACCCTGTTGGACAGTTTAAATTTCAAATAGTTTTCCCATCCAATTGTCACTTGACAACAGTGTAAGTGTTAAACAACGAATTGAAAATTAGTGTACAAATAGCAAAGTTCAATTGGTAAGGACCTTGCTACATGTACACTATGATGTACACTTTAGTTTACAATTTGCAACGTGACATTACCCTATTGGACAGTTTAAATTTTATAGTGTTTTTCCTACCCAATTGACATTTGACAACAATGCAAGTGTCAAACAATGTGTTGAAAATCAGTATACAAACAGTAAAGTTCAATTCGTAAGAACATTGCTACATGTACTCTACGATGTACACTTTAGTTTACACTTTGCCACGTGACATTACCCCATTGGAAAGTTTAAATTTCAAACAGTTTTCCCATCCAATTGAAACTTGACAACAATGCAAGTGTCAAACAAAGTGTAAAAAATTAGCGTACAAATAGCAAAGTTTAATTGGTAA
>NW_019230574.1:0-3111 GCF_002742605.1 Olea europaea var. sylvestris
GTCGCGAAAAATGACGTAATTGTCGTCGACGCGATTTTTGTTTCCGATCAACCTGTCAAATTTTAGCCCATTCCGACACTGTCTCGAAAAATGACGAAATTGACCCTGCTTCGGTTTTTATTTCCGATCAACCAGTCAAATTTTAGCCCATGTCGACACAGTCGAGAAAAAGGAAGAAATTGCCCCTGCGTGATTTTTGTTTCCTATCAACCTGTCAAATTTTAGCCCATTCCGATACAGTCGCGAAAAATGACGAAATTGCCCCCGCGCGGTTTTTTGTTTCCGATCAACTTGTCAAATTTTAGCCCGTTCCGACACAGTCGCGAAAAATGACGTAATTGTCCTCGACGCGATTTTTGTTTCTGATCAACCTATCAAATTTTAGCCCATTCCGATACAGTCGCGAAAAATGACGAAATTGCCCTCGCGCCGTTTTTTGTTTCCGATCAACTTGTCAAATCTTAGCCCATTCCGACATAGTCGCGACAAATGACGAAATTGCCCCCGGAGCGGTTTTTGTTTCCGATCAACCTGTCAAATTTTAGCCCATTCCGATACAGTCGCGAAAAATGACGAAATTGCCCTCGCGCCGTTTTTTGTTTCCGATCAACTTGTCAAATCTTAGCCCATTCCGACATAGTCGCGAAAAATGACGAAATTGCCCCTACCTCGATTTATTTTTTCCGATCAACCAGTCAAATTTTAGCCCATTTCGACACAGTAGAAAAAAATGACGAAATTGCCCCAGGCAGGATTTTTTTCCTATCAACCTGTCAAATTTTAGCCCATTCCGACATAGTCGCGAAAAATGACGAAATTGCCCCCGGAGCGGTTTTTGTTTCCGATCAACCTGTCAAATTTTAGCCCATTTCGACACAGTTGCGACAAAGGACGAAATTGCCCCCGGCGCAGTTTTTGTTCCGGATCAACCTCTCAAATTTTAGCCCATTCCGACACCGTCGCGAAAAAGGTCGAAATTGCCCCCGTCGCGATTTTTGTTTTCGATCAACTTGTTAAATTTTAGCCAATTCCGACACAGTCGCGAAAAATGATGAAATTGCCCCTGCCGCGGTTTTTAATTCCGACCAACCAGTCAAATTTTAGCCCATTTCGACACAGTAGAGAAAAATGACGAAATTACCCCGGCGCGATTTTTGTTTCCTATCAACCAGTCAAATTTTAGCCCATTCCGACACAGTCGCCAAAAATGACGAAATTGTCCCCGACGCGATTTTTGTTTCCGATCAACCTGTCAAATTTTAGCCCATTTCGACACAGTTGCGAAAAATGATGAAATTGCCCCCGGCGCAGTTTTTGTTCCAGATCAACCTCTCAAATTTTAGCCCATTCCGACACCGACGCGAAAAAGGTCGAAATTGCCCTCGGAGCGATTTTTGTTTTCGATCAACTTGTCAAATTTTAGCCAATTCAGACACAGTCGCGAAAAATTACGAAATTGCCCCTGCTGGGGTTTTTAATTACGATCAACCAGTCAAATTTTAGCCCATTTCGACACAGTCGAGAAAAATGACGAAATTGCCCCCGGCGCAATTTTTGTTTCCGATCAACCTGTCAAATTTTAGCCCATTCCGACACAGTCGCGAAAGATGACGAAATTGTCCCTGACGCGATTTTGTTTCCGATCAACCTGTCAAATTTTAGCCCATTCCGACACAGTTGAGAAAAATGACGAAATTGCCCCCGACGCAATTTTTGTTTCCGATCAAAATGTCAAATTTTAGACCATTCCGACACAGTCGCGAAAAATGAAGAAATTGCCCCCGGCGCGGTTTTTGTTTCCGATCAACCAATCAAATTTTAGCCCATTCCGACATCGTCGCGAAAAATGACAACATTGCCCCGGCGCGATTTTTGTTTCATATCAACCAGTCAAATTTTAGCCAATTCCGACACAGTTGCAAAAAATGACGAAATTACCCTCGACGCGATTTTTTTTCCTGATCAACCAGTCAAATTTTAGCCCACTCCGACACAGTCGCGAAAAATTACGAAATAGCCCGGTGCGATTTTTGTTTCCGATCAACCTGTCAAATTTTAGCCAATTCCGACACAGTCGCGAAAAATGACGAAATTGCCCCCAACGCGATTTTTGTTTCCGATCAACCTGTCAAAATTTAGCCAATTCCGAGAGAGTCGCAAAAAATGACGAATTTTTCCCCGGCGCGGTTTTTGTTTCCTATCAACCAGTCAAATTTTAGCGCATTCCGACATCGTCGCGAAAAATGACAAAATAGCCCCCGGCGCGATTTTTGTTTCCGATCAACCTATCAAATTTTAGCCCAATCCGACACAGTCGCGAAAAATGACGAAATAACCCCCGGCGCGATTTTTGTTTCCGATCAACCAGTCAAATTTTAGCGCATTCCGATATCGTCGCGAAAAATGACAAAATAGCCCCCGGCGCGATTTTTGTTTCCGATCAACCTGTCAAACTTTAGCCAATTCCGACACAGTCGCGAAAAATGATGAAATTTTTCCCGGTGCGGTTTTTGTTTCCGATCAACCAGTCAAATTTTAGCGCATTCCGATATCGTCGCGAAAAATGACAAAATGGCCCCCGGCGCGATTTTTGTTTCCGATCAACCTGTCAAATTTTAGCCAATTCCGACACAGTTGCGAAAAATGACGAAATTGACCCCGGCGCGATTTTTGTTTCCGATCAACCCGTCAAATTTTAGCCCATTCCTACACAGTCGTGAAAAATGACGAAATTGCCCCAGCGCGGTTTTTTGTTTCCGATCAACTTGTCAAATTTTAGCCCGTTCCGATACAGTCGCGAAAAATGACGTAATTGTCGTCGACGCGATTTTTGTTTCCGATCAACCTGTCAAATTTTAGCCCATTCCGACACTGTCGCAAAAAATGACGAAATTGATCCTGCTTCGGTTTTTATTTCCGATCAACCAGTCAAATTTTAGCCCATTCGACACAGTCGAGAAAAAGGAAGAAATTGCCCCTGCGTGATTTTTGTTTCCTATCAACCTGTCAAATTTTAGCCCATTTCGAGACAGTCGCGAAAAATGACGAAATTGCCCCAGCGCGGTTTTTTGTTTCCGATCAACTTGTCAAATTTTAGCCCGTTCCGACACA
>NW_019230575.1:0-3111 GCF_002742605.1 Olea europaea var. sylvestris
TATTCCTAGTCCGAATTCATATGGCAAACATGCATTGACATTTAAGATTATCACACATGATCGCACACGCCACAAATATTATTCCTAATATTTATAGCCCGTTTGTCCCAATAATAGCGTTCTACCTATTGTGAGTTTTTCAACACTACGAATAAGCAACTTATTGTTCTAATGGTGTGCAAACATTAAAAAAATGTAAATAGACATATTAATGGAATCACAACACAAGAATTAAGATAAAAACACATGTCTCGAATCAAAATTAAAAATTAAACAATTTTGTCATCCATCCAATACATGAAAATATTTAGCCTAGCATAAGATTGGAATTAAATAAAGAAAAGTGGGAGGACATCACCGAGAAATTGATGAAACGTGATTAATTTCCAAATTATTTGCACAATTGTTGAAGAATAATTGCACAAAAACTCAGCCCGCTTTTCTACGTTTTCCGCTTCAATTCCAGCGTGTGTTTGCTCTGTATATATATAAAAAATCAGCCGCCTTATGTAATGTACGATCAATCCTCATGGCAGCCATTTTGACTCCAAATACAGCCGTTTTCTGTGAGTTTTCCCCCTTTTATTCTTCAAAATCAGTCCCTTTTTCCTTGCCTTCTTTCCCAGCAGCTTTGCCCTTTTTTTAATCTATTTCAAACCAATTCCCAAAGTAGGCTTCCACTTTCTGTGCGTAAAACATATATAACAGCCCGTTACCTTGTTTGACTCCAAAAAGAATTCAGTTGCTCATGAAATTGGCTTCCCGTGTGTATATATAATTCTTCACCGAGCTACTATGTTTAATTCCACAAAGAACTCTATCTTTTGCCTCCTTTTCTTTGACCTTGCAGCTGCCGTTTTCTATAAGTTAATCTCCCCAGTTGTCGTCTCTTTTTGTATGTAGAAAAAAAAAAAGAAACTCCTCCAGCCCTCCAAAGTGCGTATGAATATATATGTATACTACAGCCGCAGCCCTTATTCTATTGTATCCAATTGGAAGTCCAAATAATGGTGCAAATAAATTCCAATTCATGGTCCAATTGAGGCCCAATTATTATTTTTTCCTCAAGTCCTCATTTCTTCCACATGATGCAAGTTAATCATCGATACAATTTTATTTGTGTGGCTAATGTCCTCCTCAAAGTCAAACTTGTGGAATTTAATCCCAAATCATAGATTTTGCTCGATTTTGTCTTTCTTCCTTTCCAATTGTTGCAAACAGGTTCGTCACTAAAAATAAAATAAAATAAACTCAAGTCAAATAGAAATTAATAAATTGACGACATAAAAGTTTAATAAAATAGTCTAAATAAGTGTACAAATTACACTTATCAAATACCCCCAAACTTAAACCTTTGTTCGTCCTCGAACAAAACTATAACCCAAATAACAATAAACACACAGACATGCAAAAATATTTGGTTGGACCGTTTAGCTTTTTACCTCAGGATTTGAAATCACGGCGTTAAATCTACAAACTACTTCAAAGTCATAATACCAAACTAATATCCACTTTTCCAATGCAAAACCCACGTGTGTGTGTGAAGAACTAAGTAGACATTAATGAATTCACAAGTTGTTCCAGTTCCCGACCCTCTATGATCAAATTTATCTTTTCATCTTTCGTAAGATTCACACACCTCCAAACTTATTCATTTTCACTATTTTCCTAGTATGTGATCTAAGATTGAATTTCTCATTACTATTCTCACCCTCTCCAATTCAGGTGGACGTCACTAGTTGCAAGTCAACACATCAATAAACAAAGATTCTCCAATTATTTGATTGCTTTGACTGCCAAGATTCAATCAGGCTAATTATCCTTTATTGAAAGTCAAATTTCCTCGAACAAGTGTTGGGACTTACAAGGCATTTAGCGCCTTTTTTTGAAGTTTTTTTTTTTTTTTTGGCACTCTCCTATAAGCTTTCTAGATTACTCATGTAGCAAGCTTTAGGCCGATGACTTCTAAATCAAATGACTTTAGGGCACCAAGTTGTAAAATACCCTTACAGACTTAATAACCCGAGTCAAAAAGGCTTCTAAGAGAACAATTTGTTTTTAGGACAATTTCATCTCTGATTGCTTTTTAAATGACCCCTGTAACGAGCTTTAAGCCGATGATTCTCAAGTCAGATGACTTTAGGGCACCAGGTTTTAAGATACCCTTGCAAGCTTAATTGCTCGAGTCATAAAAGCTCCAATTAAATTTCAAAATATATGCATTGATTAGTACAATGTCCCTTATCACACACCTATCCAAGCAAACCGACCTCCAATTTAAAACTTTCACCCAATTTTATCCTATTAATCTCAGACAATCCACACAAATTTTTTCACACAAGGAATCCACATTCCCATCTATATTTTCCTACAACAGTAAGATCTCCTCAAATTGTGCTAAATTTTGTCTAAAGATAATTAATTAGTATGGTTTGGGTAAAACATATATGTCCAACTAATTCAATCTATTGAGTGCATGAATCAACTCACTTCATCATAATGTCAAACTCAATTCTAATGCATGTATAATATCAAGTTTTGCAAGTTTAAACTTCAATCAGTCTGGCCTGCATCATATCCACAGTTCATAAATCAACATTAAATCTCAAATTTAATCATCATCGTCAGCCAAACTGTCTAACCCTCACAAGCATAGCCAAAAATAAATTTTAAAAAATAAAAATTTTACGATTTTTTAATTAATTAATTATTTATTTATATTTTTCTTTTATTAAACATACGAAAACAACACACGAAAATAAAAAACACAAAGTGTTTTCCACTCCCAAACTTAAACCAGACATTGTCCTCAATGTCTTAAAACATAATTAAGAATGTAAGGGGATGGGAAAGAAAATGACAAAGGTACTCCCTGAATTTTTCTATTGAGCGTGGAAGATACTGTAGGTGACGGCTAGACAATCTTTCTCATCATGCTTTCCCTTTGGTTGATGTTGTTCTGAGTATTTCACGACGTCATGTTCCTGCATTTGGCAATCAAATCAAACAGTAGAGATCAAATAATCCGAAACATGCGTTACTCAGCCCAAACACTCTAAATAACCAATATCATATTTAAGGGTCTCAATGAAAACATGATCGGATGATGAT
>NW_019230576.1:0-3110 GCF_002742605.1 Olea europaea var. sylvestris
TTCAGACATGACTGCTGCATCTAGCCCCGACCAATTGTCACTTTCCTTCCATGCTCGATCTCGACCTCTTCCAACCCTTCTACTGGAGCCAGTCTCCCGTGATTTTCATGCTCGAGCTCGAGCTCTATAACTTGCATGACTTCGTTCTTGATTTTTCGAACGCTAGTCACATAACACTGTCGGGCCACTGTTTGGTTGCCTCGGACTACCTCGATTCCATTAGTAGTTGGGAATGTCATAGCCAAGTGGAAGGTTGAGACAATAGCTCGAATTCTGTTGAGCAGTGGTCTTCCCAATATGGCATTGTAAGCCATCGACGTACGGACAACTTCAAAGGTGGTGATTTGCATCACCTGTTTACCTTCTGCCCCCAATGTTAAGAGCAACCCAACGATACCTTCCGGGGTGATGACCCCGCCTCCAAATCCTTGGAGGGTTTTTTGACTGGCTTGAGCTGCTCTGATGAGATACCCATTTGAACAAAGGCTTCATGAGACAATACGTTTGCTGCACTTCTGTTATCCACCAGGACTCTCTTGACTTCAAAGTTGGCGATGATGGCCGATATGACTAGAGCATCATCATAAGGAAATGCTATGCCTTCCAAGTCCTCCGTTCCAAAAGTGATGTCCTCTGTACGGTTGAATTCTAGTCTTGAGATGACTGGCGGCTGCCTGACACTGTTTATACCCGCTGCTAGAATCTCCTCTCGAGGCTGTTCCTTCGACAATGATATTGATAGTACCTACAGTTGGTTTCTTGTTTTCCCGATCCTCTGTACCTTTACCTCCATTCTGATTATTCCTCGGGCGCTTGTCATTGCTAATGTAAGAGCCCAAAAATCCCCTTTTTCTAAGAGCTTCAATTTCCTGCTTTAAGGCCAAACAGTCTTCCGTTGTATGTCCGTGATCTCTATGGAAATCACAGTACTTACCCTTGTCACGAGTATCAGGTGGAGACCATAATCTAGGAGGCCACTTTAGTTCCCTCGAGTCCTTGATTTCCATTAGGATGGTGGACCTTGAGGTGTTCAATCGGGTAAAAGATGTTGAGGGTGGGTCCTTTCTTGGCTTGACCCTAGGTGTATCTTGTCTCAAACTGGACTCATGCGGCCTTTTCTGATCCAACCTTCTTGGTGAGGAAACTTCTCTTTTTGGGGCCATGGTTTCTTCCATATTGATGTACTTCTCAGCTCGTGTGAATAGCTCGGTAACTGACTTCGACGGGGTCTTAGGCAAGGACATCTTGAATGCTTCGCACTTAATGGCGTATGTCAGAGCCGAGACTGCAGCAGTGATATGTAGATCGGGGATCTGAAGCCTTTCTTTATTGAACCTGATCATGAAATTGCGCAGTGTTTCATTGGGTCCTTGACGCATCTGCATGAGTGATGCGACTGTCTTTCTGATTCGCTTGTTGCTCGCAAAGAAAACGGAGAACTTATCGGCCAAATCTGAGAAGGAGGCGATAAAGTTTGGTTCCAATGTGGAAAACCAATCTATAGCTGCGTTTGTGAGGGTCTGGGGGAATGCCTTGCACATTACTACATCGGGTGCAAGCTGTAAGTTCATGATATCCGTGTACACATTGAGATGATTGATGGGGTCAGTTGTCCCATCTGCTCCTTTATCCGAGGATACTTGAACCTATCAGGGAGGGGATGCGAGAGGACTTCTGGAGTGAATGGCGTATTGGGGGTGAACCCTGTTGCTGCCCGAGTATTTTGTTGCATACCCACTGCTTCCCTTCTTAGATAATTCTAGCGAGTTCAGTCGAGTCCATTGTAACGGACCTTGAACCTGAAGCCACTTGTGGTGTGCCTGAAGTTCCAACCCCGCCTCATCATGGGCTGTACGACAGACTCGAGCCCGGACGTCTGCCATAAAGCCACCTTCAGGGGTTGGGGTATGCGATCGGTGTGAATTTCTCTTACTTAACAATTGGGTTAATGCAGCCACCTACTAACGAAGTTCCTCAAAAGCTCCGGCGAAAACAACAGTTTGAGGAGGTGCTGGCATCTTCGACGATTCTTCTTAAGGGATATGGCGTTCCTCAGGAGAAGGATTATCTGGGATGAATGAGCTTGCTGGAGGAACACCTGAACGTGTATTGACCATGGCTTTTGGTAGCGTTTCCCACAGACGTCGCCAATGATGCTACCAAAAAATAGCATCTGAAAGATCTCAAACTCGATGATTGAACTCCGAACTTTGATGAACACGAACAGCCTTCGAATACCTACAACAAAGGCAACGAGGTGTGTGCTTGTCGCTCCTCTGATACTTAAGTCAGATAGGAAGTTTAGTGCATGAGGCTATAAACTAGAATAATGAAAAATGTACTTCAAGAATGAGCACGGGTTGCGTATTTATAGGTGTTAATGATGGAGTCCTAGAAGGACTTATCCTTTTCCGTCCCTATCCTCATAGGATAAGGAGTTAGTGTTTTATTCCAAGTGTTTGAACATTGTTTGAGTCAAAGAGGGAGTCTAACAGGGTAAGGATTGTGGCTTAAGTAGAATTAGTGCACTCATAGATTGTTAAGAATTGCGTGGCGTATTGACATACCCCGACCTCAAAAGGCCCAACCTTGATTTGGTAGTTTAGGATGATAACAAGGTCGGGGATACTAGATCGAGTTCGGGATTACAAGATCTGGGGTCATCGGTATGTATTTCAATGACAAAAGAAAAACAATTAATTTATTTCTCTTCACGATATATACCTAGAGAGAGAGAGAGAGACACATTTTTCAAAACAGTTGTGCTAGGTGTACAGCAATACTGTATGCCCATACACTCCTCTCACAATGAGGGGAGTCCACAAATATAATATTCATGTGGGCTCCCTCACATTGTGAGAGGGCTGTACACCATGATGTACAAAAAGTTTTGTTGTTTTCAAAATGCATTGAGTCTAAAGAGAATACAATATATAATTGAAATATCATCAACCATTTAAGAGTTGTGTTCCGCTAAGGATGATAAGTGGGCTCCGCTCTTCCCAAAGGTCGAGTTGTGTCAGCTCATAAATATTATTAATGTTAAATTTATTTTTATTTTTATTTTTGCATTTTTCACTCGTTAGTGATTCGACTCGTACGAGCCACGA
>NW_019230577.1:0-3110 GCF_002742605.1 Olea europaea var. sylvestris
AGCTTCCGCTAAAACATATTCTCCTATGACTAAACCACCGGTTAGTTAAGTAAAGTAAGTAGCGTTCCGATCCACAAGGGGTCGGGTGTTACAGTTTTCTATCAAATTTGACTAAAATTTCACCTAGATTTTGTTCATTGGCGTGCTTCCAATCAGATTTGACTAAAATCTCACGTGAGTTTGGCTTATTGGCACGTGTCGATTCAAATTTGACTAAAATTTCGTCTGGATTTTGCTCATCGTCACGCTTCAAATCAAAATGACTAAAATGTCATTTGAGTTTTGTTAAATTGTGCATTTTCAATCAAATTTCACTATAATTTCATCTGGATTTTGACCATTGGTGCTTCTCCAATCAAATTTGACTAAAATTTCACATGGGTTTAGTTCATTGGCGCGTTTCCAATCAAATTTGCCTAAAACTTCACCTGAGTTTTGTTCATTGGCGTGCTTCCAATCAAATTTGATTAAAATTTCACTTGAGTTTGGTTCATTGGCGCGTGTCCATTCAAATTTGACTAAAATTTCACTGGAATTTTGTTCATTGTCGAGCTTCAAATCAAAATGACTACAATTTCATTTGAGTTTTGTTAAATGGTGCGTTTTCAATCAAATTTGACTATAATTTCATCTGGATTTTGACCATTAGAGCTCCTCAGATCAAATTTGACGAAAATTTCACATGGGTTTAGTTCATTGGCACGTTTCCAATCAAATTTGACTAAAATTTCACTTGAATTTTGTTCATTGGCGTGTTTCCACTCAAATTTGACTAAAATTTCACTTGAGTTTTGTTCATTGGCGTGTTTCCAATCAAATTTGACTAAAATTTCACTTGAATTTGGTTCGTTGGCGCATTTCCAATCAAATTTGACTAAAATTTCGTCGGGATTTTGTTCAATTTTGCGCCTCAAATCAAATATGACTACAATTTCATCTGAATTATGTTAAATGAGGCATTTTCAATCAAATTTGACTATAATTTCATCTGGATTTTGATCATTGGTGCTCCTCCGATCAAATTTGACTAAAATTTCACATGGGTTTAGCTCATTGGCGCGCTTCCCATCAAATTTGACTAAAATTTCACCAAGAGTTCATTCATTGGCATGTTTCCAATCAAATTTGATTAAAATTTCACTTGAGTTTGGTTCATATGAGTGTTTCCAATCAAATTTGACTAAAATTTCACCTGGGTTTTGTTCATTGCCATGTTTCCAATCAAATTTGACTAAAATTTCACTTGAGTTTGGTTCATTGGCATGTTTCCAATCAAATTTAACTGAAATTTTGTCAGGATTTTGTTCATTGTCCCTCTTTAAATCAAATATGACTACAATTTCGTCTTAGTTTTGTTAAATGGGGCGTTTCCAATCAAATTTGACTAAAATTTCACCTGAATTTTGTTCATTGGTGTGTTTTCAATCAAATTTGACTAAAATTTCACTTGAGTATGGTTCATTGACGCATTTTCATTCAAATTTGACCAAAATTTCGTCTATATTTTGTTCATTGGCGCGCTTCAAATCAAATATTCATCTAAATTTTGTTAAATGGTTCATTTTTTTAATCAATTTTGAGTAAAATTTAATCTGAATTTTGTTCATTGGTGCGCTTCCAATCAAATTTGACTATAATTTTACATTGGTTTAGTTCATTGGCGCGTTTCAAATCAAATTTAACTAAAATTTCACCTGGATTTATTTCATTGGCGTATTTCCAATCAAATTTCACTAAAATTTCACTTGAATTTGGTTCATTGGCGCGTTTCCAATCAAATTTGACTAAAATTTCGTCTGAATTTTGTTCATTGTCGCGTATCAAATCAAATATGACTACATTTTCATATGAGTTTTGTTAAATGGCGCGTTTGCAATCAAATTTGAGTAAAATTTCATCTGGATTTTGATCATTGCTACTCTTCCAAGCGAATTTGACTAAAATTTCACATGGGTCTACTTCATTGGCGTGTTTCCAATCAAATTTGATAAAAAAAATTGATCCTAGTTTGGTTCATCAGCGCGTTTCCAAAAAATTGTATAAAAATTCCATCTGCGTTTTGTTTATCGGTGGATTTTCAATTAAAGTTAACCAAAATTTCTCATTAGTTTAGTTTATTGGCATGTTTCCATTAAAATTTGACCCAAATTTAGATTTGATTTTGTTCATTAGCGGGTTTCTTGTCAATTTTGACTAAAATTCCACTTAGATTTAGTGCACCGACGTGTTTTCAATCAAATTTAACTAAAATATCATCTGCATTTCATTCATCAACGGGTTTCCAATCAAATTTGACAAAAATCTCACCTGGGTTTAATTCCTTGGCGCGTTTCCAATCAAATTTGACCAAAATTTCACTTGAGTTTGGCTCATTCAAATTTGACTAAAATTTCGTCTAGATTTTGTTCATTGGTGTGCTTCCAATCAAATTTGATGAAAATTTCGCATTAGATTAGTTCATTGGCGCGTTTCAAATCAAATTTGACTAAAATTTCACTTGGATTTTTCCATTGGCGTGTTTCCAATCAAATATGACTAAAATTTCACTTGAATTTGATTCATTGGCACGTTTCTAATGAAACTTGACTAAAATTTTGTTTGAATTTTGTTCATTATAGCGTTTGAAATCAAATATGACTACAATTTCATCTGAGCTTTGTTAAATGGCGCTTTTTCTATCAAATTTGACTAAAATTTTACATTGGTTTAGTTCATTAGCTCATTTCAAATCAAATTTGATTAAAATTTAACCTGGGTTTTGCTCATTGGCGTGTATACAATCAAATTTGACTAAAATTTCGTCTGGATTTTGTTCATTATCGCACGTCAAATCAAATACGACTACAATTTCACCTGAGTTTTGTTAGATCGCACGTTTTCAATCAAATTTGGGTAAAATTTCATTTGAATTTTGATCATTGGTGCTCTTCCAATTCAATTTGTCTAAAATTTCACATGGGTTTAGTTCATTGGCGCGTTTTCAATCAAATTTGACAAAAAATTCACCTTAGCTTGGTTCATTGGTGCGTTTCCAATCAAATTTGACTAAAATTTCACATGGCTTTTGTTTATTGGTGTGTTTCCAATCAAATTTGACTAAAATTTCACTT
>NW_019230578.1:0-3110 GCF_002742605.1 Olea europaea var. sylvestris
AAAACGAACAGACTCGAAGTTATCATGAAACTGAAAGCCACTTTTCATTGGCTCGATTCCAATCGAATTAGACTAGCAATTCGCCAAAAACGAATTAACCAGATGTTATCATGAAATCAAAATCACTTTTCCATGGCTTGATTCCAATCGAATTAGACTAGCAATTTGCCCAAGATGAACAAACCCGACGTTGTCATGAAATCGAAAGCCACTTTTCATTGGCATGATTCTAATCGAATTAGACAAGCAATTCGCCAAAAATGAGCAAACCCGAAGTTATCATGAAATCAAAACCACTCTTCACTGGCTCGATTCCACTCGAATTTGACTAGCAATTTGCTGAAAACAATTAAACCCAAATTTATCATGAAATCAAAAATCACTTTTTGTTAGCTTGATTCCAATCAAACTAGACTAGCAACTCACCTAAAATGAACAAACTAGAAGTTATCATGAAATCGAAAGCCACTTTTCATTGGCTCGATTCTAATCGATTTAGACTAGCAATTCGCCAAAAACGAACAAACCCGATATTATCTTGAAATCAAAAACCACTTTTCATTGGCTCAATGCCAATCGAATTAGATTAGCAATTAGCTGAAAATGATCAAACCCGAAAATACTATGAAATCAAAAACCACTTTTCATTGGCTCAATTCTAAACGAATTAGACTAGCAACTCGCCTAAAAGAACAAACTCGAAGTTATCATGAAATTGAAAGCCACTTTTCATTGGCTCGATTCCAATCGAATTAGACTAGCAATTCGCCAAAAACGAACGAACCCGAAGTTATCATGAAATCAAAACCACTTTTCCTCGGCTTGATTCCAATCGAACTAGACTAGAAATTTGCCTAAGACGAAAAAACCCGATTTTGTCATGAAATCGAAGGCCACTTTTCATTGGCTCGATTCTAATCGAACTAGACAAGCAATCCGCCAAAAAAGAGCAAACCTGAAGTTATCATGAAATCAAAACCACTTTTCACTGGCTCGATTCCACTCGAATTTGACTAGCAATTTACTGAAATCGATCAAACCCAAATTTATCATGAAATCAAAAATCACTTTTCATTGGCTCGATTCCAATAAAATTAGACTAGCAACTCGCCTAAAACGAACAAACTAGAAGTTATCATGAAAGCGAAAGCCACTATTCATTGGCTCGATTCTAATCGAATTAGACTAGTAATTCGCCAAAAATGAACAAACTTGAAGTTATCACAAAATCAAAACCACTTTTCACTGGCTCGATTCCAATCGAATTAGACTAGCTATTTGCCGAAGACGAACAAACCTGATGTTATCATGAAATCGAAAGCCACTTTTCATTGGTTCGATTCTAATCGAATTAGACAAGCAATTCGCCAAAAATGAACAAACCCGAAGTTATCATGAAATCAAAACCACTTTTCATTGGCTCGATTCCAATCGAATTAGACTAGCAATTTGCCGAAAACGATCAGACCCGAAGTTATCATGAAATCAAGAACCACTTTCCATTGGCTGGATTCCAATCGAGTTAGACTAGCAATTCGTAAAAAACGAACGAACTCGAAGTTATCACGAAATCAAAAACCACATTTCATTGGATCGATTGCAATCGAATTAGACTAGCAATTTACCAAAAACAAACAAACCTGAAGTTATCATGAAATCGAAAACCACTTTTCATTGGCTCGATTTCAATCGAATTAGACTAGCAATTTCCCAAAGACAAACAAAATCAATGTTATCATGAAATCAAAAACCACTTTTCATTGGATCGATTTCAATCGAATTAGACTAGCAATTCGCCAAAAACGAACAAACTCGATGTTATCATGAATTCAAAAAAACACTTTTCATTGTCTCGATTCCAATCGAATTAAACAAGCAATTTGCCAAAAACGTACAAACCCGAAGTTATCATGAAATAAAAAACCAATTTTCACTGGTTCGATTCCAATCGAATTAGACTAGCACTTCGTCGAAAATACACAAACCCGAAGTTATCATGAGATCGAAACCACTTTTCATTGGCTCAATTCCAATCGAATTAGACTAGTAAATTGCCAAAAATGATCAAACACGTAGTTATCATGAAATCAAAAATCACTTTTCATTGTCTAGATTCCAATCGAATTGGACTAGTAATTCGCCAGAAAGAACAAACCCGAAGTTATCATGAAATCAAAAACCACATTTCATTGGCTCGATTCCAATCGAATTAGACTAGCATTTCGCTAAAAACGAATAAGCTCAAAGTTATCATGAAATCAAAAACCAGTTTTCACTGGCTCGATTCCAATCGAATTAGACTAGCGATTTGCCAAAACCGAAAGTTATCATGAAATCAAAAACCACTTTTCATTGGCTCGATTCCAATTGAATTAGACTAGCAACTTGTCAAAGACGAACAAACCCGATGTTATGATGAAATCAAAAACCAGTTTTCATTGGCTCGATTCCAATCGATTTAGACTAGCAATTTGCCAAAGACGAACAAACATGAAGTTATCATGAAATCGAAAGCAACTTTTCATTGGCTCGATTCAAATCGAATTAGACTAGCAATTTTCCAGAAACAATCAAACCCGAAGTTATCATGAAATCAACACCACTTTTCAATGGCTCGATTCCAATCGACTTAGACTAGCAATTCACCGAAAACAATCAAACCCTTAGTTGTCATGAAATCAAAAACCACTTTTCATTGGCTCGATTTAAATCGAATTAAACTAGCATTTCGCCAAAAATGAAAAACCTGAAGTTATCATGAAACCAAAAACAACTTTTCATTGGCTCGATTCCAATCGAATTAGACTAGCAATTCGCCTAAAACGAACAAACATGAAGTTATCATGTAATCGAAAACCACTTTTCATTGGCTCGATTCCAACCGAATTAGACAAGCAATTCGCTAAAAATGAACAAACCCGAAGTTATCATGAAATGAAAACCACTTTTCATCGGCTCGATTCCAATAGAATTAGACTAGCAACTCGCCTAAAACGAACAATCCCGAAGTTATCATGAAATCGAAAGCCACTTTTCATTGGCTCGATTCCAATCGAATTAGACTAGCAATTCACCAAAAATGAACAAAGCCGAAGTTATCATGAAATCAA
>NW_019230579.1:0-3109 GCF_002742605.1 Olea europaea var. sylvestris
CGCGCCGGGTGTAATTTCGTCATTTTTCGCGACTGTGTCGGAATTGGCTAAAATTTGATTGGTTGATCGGAAAGAAAAACCGCGCCGGGGACAATTTCGTCATTTTTCTCGACTGTGTCGGAATTTGCTGAAATTTGGCCGTTTGATCGGAAATAAAAATCGCTCCGGGGGCAATTTCGTCATTTTTCTCTAGTGTGTCGGAATTGGCTGAAATTTGGCAGTTTGATCGGAAATAAAAATCGTGCCGGCGGCAATTTCGTCATTTTTCTCGACTGTGTCGGAATGGGCTCAAATTTGACCGGTTTGTCGGGAACAAAAACTGCGCCGGGTGTAATTTCGTCATTTTTCGCGACTGTGTCGGAATTGGCTAAATTTTGACTTGTTGATAGGAAACAAAAATCGCGCCGGGGGCAATTTCGTCGTTTTTCTCGACTGTGTCGAAATGTGCTCAAATTTGACAGGTTGATCGGAAACAAAAATCTCGTCGGGGGCAATTTCTTCATTTTTCTCGACTATGTCGGAATTGGCTGAAATTTGGTAGTTTGATCGGATATAAAAATCGCGCCGGGGGCAATTTCGTCATTTTTCTCGACTGTGTCGGAATGGGCTCAAATTTGACAGGTTTGTCGGGAACAAAAACTGCGCTGGGTGTAATTTCGTCATTTTTCGCGACTGAGTCGGAATTCGCTAAAATTAGACTTGTTGATAGGAAACAAAAATCGCGCCGGCGGTAATTTCGTCGTTTTTCTCGACTGTGTCGGAATTTGCTGAAAATTGGCAGTTTGATCGGAAATAAAAATCGCGCTGGCGGTAATTTCGTCATTTTTCTCGACTGTGTCGGAATGGGCTCAAATTTGACAGGTTGATCGAAAACAAAAATCGAACCGGGGGCAATTTTGTAATTTTTCTCGAATGTGTCGAAATTGGCTCAAATTTGGCAGTTTGATCGGAAATAAAAATCGCGCCTGCGGCAATTTCGTCATTTTTCTCGACTGTGTCGGAATGGGCTAAAAGTTGACAGGCTTATCGGGAACAAAAACTGCGCCGGGGGCAATTTCGTTATTTTTCTCGACAGTGTCGGAATTGACTGAAATTTGGCAGTTTGATCTGATATAAAAATCGCGCCGGGGGCAATTTTGTCATTTTTCTCGACTGTGTCGGAATGGGCTCAAATTTGACAGGTTTGTCGGGAACAAAAACTGCGCTGGGTGTAATTTCGTCATTTTTCGCGACTGTGTCGGAATTCGCTGAAATTTGACTTGTTGATCGGAAACAAAAACCGCGCCGGGGGCAATTTCGTCATTTTTCTCGACTGTGTCGGAATTTTCTGAAATTTGGCAGTGTGATCGGAAATAAAAATCGCGCCGGCGGCAATGTAGTCATTTTTCTAGATTGTGTCGGAACAGGCTCAAATTTGACACGTTGATCGAGAACAAAAATAGCGCCGGGTGTAATTTCGTCATTTTTAGCGACTGTGCCATAATTGGCTGAAATTGGACTTGTTGATCGGAAACAAAAATCGCCCCGGGGGCAATTTCGTCATTTTTCTAAACTGTGTCGGAATGGGCTCAAATTTGACAGGTTTATCGGGAATAAAAACCCCGCCGGGGGAATTTCGAATTTTTCTCGACTGTGTCGGAATTGACTGAAATTTGGCAGTTTTATTTGAAATAAAAATCGCGCCGGGGGCAATTTCGTCATTTTTCTCGATTGTGTCGGAATGGGCTCAAATTTGACAGGTTTATCGGGAATAAAAACCCCGCCGGGGGCAATTTCGTCATTTTTCTCGACTATGTCCGAATTGGCTGAAATTTGACAGTTTGATCGGAAATAAAAATCGCGCCGGCGGCAATTTCATCATTTTTCTCGACTATGTCGGAATTGGCTGAAATTTGGCAGTTTGATCGGAAATAAAAATCGCGCAGGGTGAAATTTGACTGTGTCGGAATTTGCCGAAATTTGGCAGTGTGATCGGAAATAAAAATCGCGCCTGCGGCAATTTAGTCATTTTTATCGACTGTGTCGGAATGGGCTCAAATTTGACAAGTTTATCGAGAACAAAAATCGCGCCGGGTGTAATTTCGTCATTTTTCGCGACTATGTCGAAATTCGCTGAAATTTGACTTGTTGATCGGAAATAAAACCGCGCCGGGGGCAATTTCGTTACTTTTCTCGACTGTGTCGAAATTTGCTGAAATTTGGCAGTGTGATCGGAAATAAAAATCGCGCCGGCGGCAATGTCGTCATTTTTCCAGACTGTGTCGGAACGGGCTCAAATTTGACACGTTGATCGAGAACAAAAATAGCGCCGGGTGTAATTTCGTCATTTTTAGCGACTGTGTCGTAATTGGCTGAAATTTGACTTGTTGATCAGAAACAAAAATCGGCCCGGGGGCAATTTCGTCATTTTTCTCGACTATGTCCGAATTGGCTGAAATTTGACAGTTTGATCGGAAATAAAAATCGCGCCAGCGGCAATTTCATCATTTTTCTCGACTATGTCGGAATTGGCTGAAATTTGGCAGTTTGTTCGGAAATAAAAATCGCGCAGGGTGTAATTTCGTCATTTTTCTCAACTGTGTCGGAATTGGCTATAATTTGACTGGTTGATCGGAAAAAAAAATCGCGCCGGGGGCAATTTCATCATTTTTCGCGACTGTGTCGGAATGGTCTCAAATTTGACAGGTTGATCGGGTACAAAAATCGCGCAGGGTGTAATTTCGTCATTTTTCGCAACCGTGTCGGAATTGGCTAAAATTTGACTGGTTGATCGGAAACAAAAATCGGGCCGGGGGCAATTTCGTCATTTTTCTCGTCTATGTCCGAATTGGCTGAAATTTGGCAGTTTGATCGAAAATAAAAATCGCGCCGGCGGCAATTTCATCATTTTTCTCGACTATGTCGGAATTGGCTGAAATTTGGCAGTTTGATCGGAAATAAAAATTGCGCAGGGTGTAATTTTGTCATTTTTCTCAACTGTGTCGGAATGGGCTCAAATTTGACAGATTGATCGGAAATAAAAATCGCGCGCGGGGAAATTTCGTCATTTTTCGCGACTGTGTCGAAATTGGCTAAAATTTGATAGGTTGATCGGAAACAAAAATCACGC
>NW_019230580.1:0-3109 GCF_002742605.1 Olea europaea var. sylvestris
GCTACATTTCCAAAAAGTACTTATGGGCCCGAAATGGACACCGTGTGCAAAAGTTGCGCTCAACTCTTCGTACGCCGACTCTCTAAGCGTTCGAAATATGCAAGTGCTCATTCTTTTGAAAAATGGACAAAATCTCTCGTATGCCATGATGAAGTCGCAACTTCAATCCAAAACGATCGCTACATTTTTTCGAAAAGTACTTATGCGCCCAAAATGGATGCCGTTTGCAAAAGTTACGTACAATTCTTCGAACGCCGACAATCCGAGCATTCCAAATTTAAAATTGGTCATTCCTTCTAAAAATGGCCGAAATTCCTCGTACATCACGACAAAGTCGTGAGTTCAAACCAAAACGGTCGCTACATTTCCGAAAAGTACTTATGGGCCCAAAAAGGACATCGTGTGCAAAAGTTACGCTCAATTCATTGTACGCCGACTCTCCAAGCTTTCCAAATATGCAAGTGAACATTCTTTCATAAAATGGCCGAAATCCCATGTACGTCACGACGAAGTGGTGAGTTCAATCCAAAACGATCGCTGCATTTCCAAAAAGTTCTTATAGGCCCAAGACGGACGCCATTTTCAAAAGTTACGCTCGATTCTTCGAACGCGGACAATCCAAGCGCTCCAAATATGCAAGTGCTCGTTCTTTCGAAAAATTGCCAAAATCCTTCGTACGTCATGATGAAGTAGTGAGTTCAATCCAATACGGTCGCCCCATTTCCAAAAAGTACTTATGGGCCCAAAACGGACACCGTGTGCAAAAGTTACGCTCAATTCTTCGTCCGTCGACTCTCCAAGCATTCTAAATATGCAAGTGCTCATTCTTTCAAAAAATGGCCAAAATCCCTCGTACGTCACGACGAAGTGGTGAGTTCAATCCAAAACGGTCGCTACATTTCCGAGAAGTACTTATGGGCCCAAAATGGACACCGTGTGCAAAAGTTACACTCAAGTCTCCGTAGGCCAATCTCCAAGCGTTCCAAATATACAAGTGCTCATTCTTTCTAAAAATGGCCAAAATCTCTCGTACGCCACGATGAAGTCATGACTTCAATCCAAAACGTTCGCTACATTTCCGAAAAGTACTTATGGGCCCAAAATGGGCGCCGTTTGCAAAAGTTACGCACAATTCTTCGAACGCCGACAATCCAAGCATTCCAAATTTGAAAGTGCTCATTCTTTCAAAAAATGCTCGAAATCCCTCATACGTCATGACGAAGTGGTGAGTTCAATCCAAAATGGTCGCTGCATTTCCAAAATGTACTTATGGGCCTAAAACGGACACCGTGTTCAAAAGTTACGCTCAATTCTTCGGTCGCCGACTCTCCAAGCGCTCAAAATATGCAAGTGCTCATTCTATCTAAAAATGGCTGAAATCACTCGTACGTCACAATGAAGTCGTGAGTTCAATCCAAAATGGTCACTACATTTTTGAAAAGTACTTATGGGCCCAAAATGGATGCCGTTTTCAAAAGTTACGCTCGATTCTTCGAACGCGGACAATCCAAGCGCTCCAAATATGCAAGTGCTCATTCTTTCGAAAAATGGCCGAAATCCCTCTTGCGTCACGACGAAGTGCTGAGTTCAATCCAAAACGGTCGTTGCATTTCGAAAAGTACTTATGGGCCCAAAACGGACACCGTGTGCAAAAGTTACGCTCAATTCTTCGTACGCCGACTATCCAAGCGTTCCAAATATAAAACTGCTCATTCTTTCGAAAAATGGCCGAAATCCCTCTTGCGTCACGACGAAGTGCTGAGTTCAATCCAAAACGGTCGCTACATTTCCAAAAAGTACTTATGGGCCCAAGACGGACGCCGTTTTCAAAAGTTACGCTCGATTCTTCGAACGCGGACAATCCAAGTGCTCTAAATATGCAAGTGCTCATTCTTTCGAAAAATGGCTGAAATCCCTTGTACGTCATGATAAAGTAGTGAGTTCAACCCAATACCATCGCCACATTTCCAAAAAGTACTTATGGGCCCAAAACGGACGCCGTGTGCAAAAGTTACGCTCAATTCTTCGTCCGTCGACTCTCCAAGCGTTCTAAATATGCAAGTACACATTCTTTCGAAAAATGGCCAAAATCTCTCGTACGCCACGATGAAGTCATGACTTCAATCCAAAACGGTCGCTACAGTTCTGAAAAGTACTTATGGGCCCAAAATGGACACTGTGTGCAAAAGTTACGCTCAACTCTTCGTACGCCGACTCTCCAAGCGTTCCAAATATGCAAGTGCTCATTCTTTCGAAAAATGCTCAAAATCCCTCGTACGTCACAACGAAGTGGTGAGTTCAATCCAAAATGGTCGCTGCATTTCCAAAAAGTACTTATGGGCCTAAAGCGGACACCATGTCCAAAAGTTACGCTCAATTCTTCGGTCGTCGAATCTCCAAGCGCTCAAACTGTGCATGTTTTCATTCTATCTAAAAATGGCTGAAATCACTCGTACGTCACAATGAAGTCGTGAGTTCAATCCAAAACGGTCGCTACATTTCCAAAAAGTACTTATGGGCCTAAAGCGGACACCATGTGCAAAAGTTACGCTCAATTCTTCGGTCGTCGAATCTCCAAGCGCTCAAACTGTGCATGTTTTCATTCTATCTAAAAATGGCTGAAATCACTCGTACGTCACAATGAAGTCGTGAGTTCAATCCAAAACGGTCGCTACAGTTCTGAAAAGTACTTATGGGCCCAAAATGGACACTGTGTGCAAAAGTTACGCTCAATTCTTCGTACGCCGACTCTCCAAGCGTTCCAAATATGCAAGTGCACATTCTTTCGAAAAATGGACGAAATGCCTCATACGTCACGATGAAGTGGTGAGTTCAATCCAAAACGGTCGCTACATTTTCAAAAAGTACTTATGGGCCAAAAACGGACACCGTGTGCAAAAGTTATGCTCAATTCTTCGTACGCCGACTCTCCAAGAGTTCCAAATATGCAAGCGCTCATTCTTTCTAAAAATGGCTAAAATCCCTCGTACGTCACGATGAAGTGGTGAGTTCAATCCAAAACGGCGAAAAAGTACTTATGGGCCAAAGACGGACACCGTGTGCAAAAGATACGCTCGATTCTTCGAACGCCGACAATCCGAGCATTCCA
>NW_019230581.1:0-3108 GCF_002742605.1 Olea europaea var. sylvestris
ATTTTTCGAAAGTTTGAGCACTTGCATATTTGGAACGCTTGGATTGTCGGCGTACGAAGAATTGAGCATAACTTTTCCACCCGATGTCCATTTTGGGCCCGTAAGTCCTTTCTGGAAATGTAGCGATCGTTTTGGATTGAACTCACATCTTCGTCGTGACGTATGAGGGATTTCGGTCATTTTTCGAAAGTGTGAGCACTTGCATGTTTCGAACGCTTGGATTGTCGGCGTATGAAGAATTGAGCGCAACTTTTGCACCCGGTGTCCGTTTTGGGCCCGTAAGTCCTTTTGGGAAATGTAGAGACCGTTTTGGATTTAACTCACCACCTCATCATGACGTATGAGGGATTTCGGCCATTTTTCGAAAGTGTGAGCACTTGCATATTTGGAACGTTTGGATTGTCGGCGTACGAAGAATTGAGCATAACTTTTGCACACGGTGTTCATTTTGGGACCGTAAGTACTTTTTGTAAATGCAGGGACCGTTTTGGAGTGAACTCACCACTTCGTCATGACGTATGAGGGATTTTGGCCATTTTTCGAAAGTTTGAGCACCTGCATATTTGGAACGCTTGGATTGTCTGCGTACGAAGAATTGAGCGTAACTTTTGCACCCGGTGTCCGTTTTGGGACCGTAAGTACTTTTTGTAAATGCAGCGACCGTTTTGGAGTGAACTCACCACTTCGTCATGACATATGAGGGATATTGGCGATTTTTTGAAAGTTTGAGCACTTGCATATTTGGAACGCTTGGATTGTCGACGTACGAAGAATTGAGAGTACCTTTTGCACCCGGTGTCCGTTTTGGGCCCGTAAGTCCTTTTAGGAAATGTAGATACCGTTTTGGATTGAACTCACGACTTCGTCATGACATACGAGGGATTTCGGCCATTTTTCGAAAGAATGAGCACTTGCTTATTTGGAACGCTTGGATTGTCGACGTACGAAGAATTGAGAGTACCTTTTGCACCCGGTGTCCGTTTTGGGCCCGTAAGTCCTTTTAGGAAATGTAGATACCGTTTTGGATTGAACTCACGACTTCGTCATGACATACGAGGGATTTCGGCCATTTTTCGAAAGAATGAGCACTTGCTTATTTGGAACGCTTGGATTGTCGACGTACGAAGAATTGAGAGTACCTTTTGCACCCGGTGTCCGTTTTGGGACCGTAAGTACTTTTTGGAATTGTAGCGACCGTTTTGGATTGAACTCACGACTTCGTCATGACATACGAGGGATTTCGGCCATTTTTCTAAAGTTTGAGCACTTGCATATTTGGAACGCTTGGATTGTCGACGTACGAAGAATTGAGAGTAACTTTTGCACCCGGTGTCCGTTTTGGGCCCGTAAGTCCTTTTAGGAAATGTAGATACCGTTTTGGATTGAACTCACCACTACGTCGTGACGAATGAGGGATTTCGGCCATTTCTCGAAAGTTTGAGCACTTTCATATTTGGAACGCTTGGATTGTCGGCGTACGAAGAATTGAGCGTAACTTTTGCACACGGTGTCCGTTTTGGGACCGTAAGTACTTTTTGCAAATGCAGCGACCGCTTTGGATTGAACTCACCACTTCGTCGTGACGTATGAGGGATTTTGGCCATTTTTTGAAAGTTTGAGCACTTGCATATTTGGAATGCTTGGATTGTCGGCGTACGAAGAATTGAGCGTAACTTTTGCACCCGGTGCCCATTTTGGGCCTGTAAGTCCTTTTTGGAAATGTGGTGACCATTTTGGATTGAACTCACCACCTCGTCGTGACGTACGAGGGATTTCGGCCATTTTTCAAAAGAATGAGCACTTGCATATTTGGAACGCTTGGAGAGTCGGCGTACGAAGAATTGAGCGTAACTTTTGCACACGGTGTCCGTTTTGGGACCGTAAGTACTTTTTGGAAATGTAGCGACCGTTTTGGATTGAACTCACCACTTCATCGTGACGTATAAGGGATTTTGGTCATTTTTTGATAGTGTGAGCACTTGCATATTTGGAACGCTTGGATTGTCGGCGTAACAAGAATTGAGCGTAACTTTTGCACACGGTGTCTGTTTTAGGCCTGTAAGTACTTTTTGGAAATATAGCGACCGTTTTGGGTTGAACTCACCACTTCATCGTGACGTATGCAGGATTTCGGTCATTTTTTGAAAGTGTGAGCACTTGCATATTTGGAACGCTTGGTTTGGCGGCGTACAAAGAATTGAGCGTAACTTTTGCACACGGTGTCAGTTTTGGGACCGTAAGTACTTTTTGGAAATGCAGCGACCATTTTGGATTGAACTCACCACTTTGTCGTGACGTATGAGGGATTTTGCCCATTTTTCGAAAATTTGAGCACTTGCATATTTGGAACGCTTGGATTGTCGGCATACGAAGAATTAAGCGTAACTTTTGCACCCGGTGTCCATTTTGGGCCCGTAAATCCTTTTTGGAAATGTAGCGACGGTTTTGGATTGAACTCACCACTTCGTCGTGACGTATGAGGGATTTCGGCCATTTTTCAATAGTGTGAACACTTGCATATTTGGAACGCTTGGATTGTCGACGTACCAAGAATTGAGCGTAACTTTGGCACACGGTGTCCGTTTTGGGCCCATAAGTACTTTTTGGAAATGCAGCGACGGTTTTGGATTGAACTCACCACTTCGTCGTGACGTATGAGGGATTTCGGCCATTTTTCAATAGTGTGAACACTTGCATATTTGGAACGCTTGGATTGTCGACGTACCAAGAATTGAGCGTAACTTTGGCACACGGTGTCCGTTTTGGGCCCATAAGTACTTTTTGGAAATGCAGCGACGGTTTTGGATTGAACTCACCACTTCGTCGTGACGTATGAGGGATTTCGGCCATTTTTCAATAGTGTGAACACTTGCATATTTGGAACGCTTGGATTGTCGGCGTACTAAGAATTGAGCGTAACTTTTGCACAGGGTGTCCATTTTGGGACCGTAAGTACTTTTTGGAAATGTTGCGAGGATTTTGGATTGAACTCACCACTTCGTCGTGACGTATGAGGGATTTTGGCCATTTTTCAATAGTGTGAACACTTGGATATTTGGAACGCTTGGATTGTCGACGTACCAAGAATTGAGCGTAACTTTTGCACAG
>NW_019230582.1:0-3108 GCF_002742605.1 Olea europaea var. sylvestris
CCGGGGGAAATTTCGTCATTTTTCTCGACTGTGTCGGAATGGGCTCAAATTTGAAATGTTGATCGGAAACAAAAATCGCGCCGTGGACAATTTATCATTTTTCTCGACTGTGTCGGAATTGGCTGAAATTTGACAGGTTGATCGGAAACAAAAAACCGCGCCGGGGGCAATTTCGTCATTTTTCTCGACATTGTCGGAAATGGCTGAAATTTGGCAGTTTTATCGAAAATAAAAATCGCGCCGACGGCAATTTCGTCATTTTTCTCGACTGTGTCGAAATTGGCTGAAATTTGGCAGTTTGATCTGAAATAAAAATCGCGCCGGGGGCAATTTCGTCATTTTTCTCGACTGTGTAAGAATGGACTAAAATTTGACAGGTTTATCGGGAAGGAAAATCGCGTCGGGTGTAATTTCGTCATTTTTCGCGACATTGTCGGAATTGGCAGAAATTTGACTTGTTGATCGGACACAAAAACCTCGTCGGGGGCAATTTCGTCATTTTTCTCGACATTGTCGGAAATGGCTGAAATTTGGCAGTTTTATCGAAAATAAAAATCGCGCCGACGGTAATTTAGTCATTTTTCTCGACTGTGTCGGAATGGGCTCAAATTTGACTGGTTGATCGGGAACAAAAATAGCGTCGGGTGTAATTTCGTCATTTTTCGTGATTGTGTCGGAATTGGCTAAAATTTGACTGGTTGATCGTAATCAAATATCGCGCCGCGGGCAATTTCGTCATTTTTCTCGACTGTGTCGGAATTGGCCGAAATTTGACAGGTCTATCGGGAACAAAAACCGCGCCGGGTGTAATTTCGTCATTTTTCGCGACAGTGTCGGAATTGGCTGAAATTTGACTTGTTGATCGAAAACAAAAATCGCGCCGGGAGCAATTTCGTCATTTTTCTTGACCGTGTCGGAATGGGCTGAAATTTGGCTGTTTGATCTGAAAGAAAAATTGCGCCTGGGGCAATTACGTCATTTTTCTCGACCGTGTCGGAATGGGCTCAAATTTGACAGGTTGATCGTAAACAAAAATCGCGCGCGGGGCAATTTCATCATTTTTTTCGACTGTGTCGGAATGGGCTCAAATTTGACAGGTTGATCGGAAACAAGAATCGCGCCGGGGCAATTTCGTCGTTTTTCGCGACTGTGTCGGAATGGGCTCAAATTTGACTGGTTGATCGGGAATAAAAATCGCGCCGGGTGTGATTTGGACATTTTTCGCGGCTGTGTCGGAATTGGCAAAAATTTGACTGGTTGATAAGAAACAAAAATCGAGCCGGGGGCAATTTCGTCATTTTTCTCGACCGTGTCGGAATTTACTGAAATTTGACAGTTTGATCGGAAATAAAAATCGCGCCGACGGCAATTTCGTCATTTTTCTCGACTGTGTCGGATTGGGCTAAAATTTGACAGGTTGGTCGGGAACGAAAATAGCGCCGGGTGTAATTTCGTCATTTTTCGCGACTGTGTCGGAATTGACTAAAATTTGACTGGTTGATCGGAAACAAAAATCGTGCCGGGGGCAATTTCGTCATTTTTCTCTACTGTGTCGGAACTGGCTGAAATTTGACAGGTTGATCGGAAACAAAAAATCGCGCCGGGGGCAATTTCGTCATTTTTCACGACTGTGTAGGAAGGGGCTAAAATTGGACAGGTTGATCGAAAACAAAAAACCGCGCCGGGGGCAATTTCGTCATTTTTCTCGACTGTGTCGGAATTGGCTGAAATTTGGCAGTTTGATCGGAAATAAAAATCGCGCCGGGGGCAATTTCGTCATTTTTCTCTACTGTGTCGGAACTGGCTGAAATTTGACAGGTTGATCGGAAACAAAAATCGCGCAGGTCGCAATTTCGTCATTTTTCGCGACTGTGTCGGAATTGGCTAAAATTTGATTGGTTGATCGGAAAAAAAATCGCGCCGGAGGCAATTTCGTCATTTTTCTCGACTGTGTCGGAATTGGCTGAAATTTGGCAGTTTGATCGGATATAAAAATCGCGTCGGCGGCAATTTAGTCAATTTTCTCGACTGTGTCGGATTGGGCTCAAATTTGACAGCTTGATCGGGAACAAAAATAGCGCCGGGTGTAATTTTGTCATTTTTCGCGACTGTGTCGGAATTTGTTAAAATGTGACAGGTTGATCGGAAACAAAAATCGCCCCGGGGGCAATTTCGTCATTTTTCTCGACTGTGTCGGAATGGCCTAAAACTTGACCGGTTGATCGGAAACAAAAATCGTGCCTGGGGCAATTTCGTCATTTTTCACGACTGTGTCGGAATGGCCTCAAATTTGACAGGCTGATCGGGAACAATAATCGCGCCGGCTGGAATTTCGTCATTTTTCGCGACTGTGTCGGAATTGGCTAAATTTGACTGGTTGATCGGAAACAAAAATTGCGTCGAGTGCAATTTCGTCATTTTTCTCGACTGTGTCGGAATTGGCTGAAATTTAACAGGTTTATCTGGAACAAAAACCGCCCCGGGTGTAATTTCGTCATTTTCCGCGACCGTGTCGGAATTGGCTAAAATTTGACTGGTTGATCGGAAACGAAAATCGCGCCGGGGGCAATTTCGTCAGTTTTCTCGACTGTGTCGGAATGGGCTCAAATTTGACTTGTTGATAGGAAACAGAAATCGCGCCGGGGGTAATTTCGTCATTTTTCGCGACGGTGCCGGAATGGGCTAAAATATGACTGGTTGATCGGAAACGAAAATCGCGCCGGGGGCAATTTCGTCAGTTTTCTCGACTGTGTCGGAATGGGCTCAAATTTGACTTGTTGATAGGAAACAGAAATCGCGCCGGGGGTAATTTCGTCATTTTTCTCGACTGTGTCGGAATGGGCTCAAATTTGACAGCTTGATCGGAAACAAAAATCGCGCCGGGAGCAGTTTCGTCATTTTTTTCGACTGTGTCGGAATGGGCCCAAATTTGACAGGTTTATCGGGAACAAATATCGCGCCGGGGGCAGTTTCATCATTTTTCGCGACTGTGTCGAAATAGGCTCAAATTTGACTTGTTGATAGAAAACAGAAATCGCGCCGGGTGTAATTTCGTCATTTTTCGCGACCGTGTCGGAATTGGCTAAAATTTGACTGGTTGATCGGAAA
>NW_019230583.1:0-3108 GCF_002742605.1 Olea europaea var. sylvestris
AACAAACCTGAAGTTATCATGAAACCAATAACCACTTTCATTGGCTCGATTCCTATCGAATTAGACTCGCAATTCGACAAAAACAAACAGACCTGAAGTTATCATGAAATCAAAAACCACTTTTCATTTGCTCGATTCTAATTTTATTAGACTAGCAATTCGCCAAAAACTAAAAAACTCGAAGTTATTATGAAATAAAAAAAATCATTGGCTCGATTCCAATCGACTTAGACTAGCAATTCGCCAAAAATGAACAGAAATGAAAAACTACTTTTCATTGGCTCGATTCCAATCGAATTAGACTCGCAATTCCCCAAAAAATGAGCAAACACAAAGTTATCATGAAACCAAAACCCACTTTTCATTGACTCGATTACAATCGAATTAGACTATCAATTCGCCAAAAACGAACAAAGCTGAAGTTATCATGAAATAACAGTCACTTTTCATTGGCTCGATTCCAAACGAATCAGACTAGCAATTCCCCAAAAATGAACAAAGCGGAAGTAATCATGAAATCAAAAGCCACTTTTCATTGGCTTGATTCCAATCGAATTGGACAAGCAATTCGTCAAAAACGAGCAATCCCGAAGTTACCATGAAACAAAAAACAACTTTTCATTGGCTCGATTCCAATCGAATTAGATTGGAATTTCGCCAAAAATGAACAAACCTGAAGTTATCATGAAATCAATAACCACTTTCATTGGCTCGATTCCTATCGAATTAGACTCGCAATCCGACAAAAACAAATAAACCTGAAGTTATCATGAAATCAAAAACCACTTTTCATTTGCTCGATTCTAATTTTATTAGACTAGCAATTCGCCAAAAACTAAAAAACTCGAAGTTATTATGAAATAAAAAAAAATCATTGGCTCGATTCCAATCGACTTAGACTAGCAATTCGCCAAAAACTAAAAAACTCGAAGTTATTATGAAATAAAAAAAAATCATTGGCTCGATTCCAATCGACTTAGACTAGCAATTCGCCAAAAATGAACAGAAATGAAAAACTACTTTTCATTTGCTCGATTCCAATCGAATTAGACTCGCAATTCCCCAAAAAATGAGCAAACACAAAGTTATCATGAAACCAAAACCCACTTTTCATTGACTCGATTACAATCGAATTAGGCTAGCAATTTGCCAAAAAGGAACAAAGCCGAAGTTATCATGAAATCAAAAGCCACATTTCACTGGCTCGATTCCAATCGAATTGGACAAGCAATTCGTCAAAAATGAACAAACCCGAAGTTATCATGAAACCAAAAACCACTTTTCATTGGCTCGATTCCAATCAAATTAGACTCAAATTTCGCCAAAAACGAACGTACCCGAAGTTATCATGAAATCAACAGCCACATTTCATTGGCCCAATTCCAATCGAATTAGACGATTAATTCGCCAAAAATGAACAAACCCAAAGTTATCATGAAATCAAAAACAACTTTTCATTGGCTCGATTCCAATCGAATCAGACTAGCAATTGGCAAAAAACGAACAAACCCGAAGTTATCATGGAATCAAAAACCACTTTTCATTGGCTCGATTCCAATCGCATTAGACTAGCAATTCGCCAAAAATGAACAAGCCCGAAGTTATCATGAAACCAAAACCCACTTTTCGTTGGCTCAATTCCAATCGAATTAGACGATTAATTCGCCAAAAATGAACAAGCCCGAAGTTATCATGAAACCAAAACCCACTTTTCGTTGGCTCAATTCCAATCGAATTAGACGATTAATTCGCCAAAAATGAACAAGCCCGAAGTTATCATGAAACCAAAACCCACTTTTCGTTGGCTCAATTCCAATCGAATTAGACGATTAATTCGCCAAAAATGAACAAGCCCGAAGTTATCATGAAACCAAAACCCACTTTTCGTTGGCTCAATTCCAATCGAATTAGACGATTAATTCGCCAAAAATGAACAAGCCCGAAGTTATCATGAAACCAAAAATCACTTTTCATTGGCTCGATTCCAATCGAATCAGACTAGCAATTGGCAAAAAACGAACAAACCCGAAGTTATCATGAAATCAAAAACCACTTTTCATTTGCTCGATTAAAATCAAATTAGACTTGTAATTCGAGAAAAACGAACAAACCCGAAGTTATCATGGAATCAAAAACCACTTTTCATTGGCTCGATTCCAATCGAATTAGACTAGCAATTCGCCAAAAACGAACAAACACGAAGTTATCATGAAATGAAAAACCCACTTTTCATTGGCTCGATTCCAATCGAATTAGACTAGCAATTCGCCAAAAATGAATTAACCCGAAGTTATCATGTAATCAAAAAACACTTTTCATTATCTCGATTCCAACGAATTAGACTAGTAATTTGCCAAAAATGAACGAAAACGAAAAACCACTTTTCATTGGCTCGATTCCTACCGAATTAGACTAGCAATTTATGAAAAATGAAGAAACTCGAAGTTATCACGAAAGCAAAAACCACTTTTCATTGGCTCGATTCCTATTGAATTAGACTAGCAATTCGCCAAAAACGAACAAACACGAAGTTATCATGAAATGAAAAACCCACTTTTCATTGGCTCGATTCCAATCGAATTAGACTAGCAATTCGCTAAAAGCTAACAAACCCAAAGTTATCATGAAATCAAAACCACTTTTCATTGACTCGGCTGCAATCGAACTAGAGTAGCAATTCGCCAAAAACGAACAGAAATGAAAAACTACTTTTCATTAGCTCGTTTCCAATCGAATTAGACTAGCAATTCCCCAAAAAATGAGCAAACACAAAGTTATCATGAAACCAAAACCCACTTTTCATTGAATCGATTACAATCGAATTAGACTATCAATTCGCCAAAAACGAACAAAGCTGAAGTTATCATGAAATAACAAGTCACTTTTCATTGGCTCGATTCCAAACGAATCAGACTAGCAATTCCCCAAAATGAACAAAGCCGAAGTAATCATGAAATCAAAAGCCACTTTTCATTGGCTTGATTCCAATCGAATTGGACAAGCAATTCGTCAAAAACGAGCAATGCCGAAGTTATCATGAAACAAAAAACAACTTTTCATTGGCTCGATTCCAATCAAATTAGATTGGAATTTCGCCAAAAACGAACA
>NW_019230584.1:0-3107 GCF_002742605.1 Olea europaea var. sylvestris
AAGGTCTACGTAGAGATCTCATATGCATACACATGGCGTGCACCCAAGAATTGGTGCAGAAGGGACTAACGTCCAAAGCTGTCGAAGGAAGTGCCGAGGTCATTGCACTAAGTTGATTCAAAGTGGTTCGCCTTCTACCGTTGAACCACTCTACTATCCGAAGTTCTTGACAAACAAAAGAGGGCCGGACAAGCGCGTCTTCACAGTTGACAGATGTGACGTGCATAGTTAATAAGTGTCAGGAATGTTAGTCTAGCTTATAGAGTGGCTGACCTCTTGTCAAAAGTATATCAATGTAATTAATAGTTGACAAAGTTGATGTAACAGTTAGGGCCGACAGATCAGGCCACGTGGATCCAATCCTACGGTGACCACTTCAGCCTGATCACTATAAATAGGAAATTCTTGTATCAATTGAAAGATCTTGAAAAAATATAGTGAAGGGAACAATAAATTTCCGTTTTCCACTATTCACCTTTTCCCACAAACATTCATAATTATAGTAGAAATACTACAGAATTCATCTACATATATATTATCTTGGATCAACACCTACCGACCATTTTCTAGGGTCAACAGATTGGCTCTGTCTATGAGAAGCTTGGAATAGCTAAATCACGAAAATCCCGTGGGAGAAAAATATGAGTTTTCAAAGGAGAAACTAAAAAGAAAAAATCATTGAATAAAGGTAAACAACTCCTAAAATAGAGTAAAAGAAAGGCTATCTACCAAGAAGGAGCGACCATGAGTCCGAAGAAGGAAGGAATCACGCCAAATCGGACCAAAGAACATGTTGGTGAGGAGACGTCCTCACAAAACACCCCATTAATCTAAGAGCTACTGCCAACCACCCCAGTGGTTTGCTACCAAAAAAGTGGCTCAAGGAACAGGCCCAGGCTAGTAGCAAGGTCACCAGAGAGATGGTCCCTGTCACCGCAAATATGAGAGCCATCTTTCAGCAAAACGTCGCAATGCTTAAACTACTCGGACGCATGCAAAGTCCATTGGCCAGATCCTCCTAAAATTATGAAGTTGTTTCCTTAGAAATAGGGGTAAATATGGACACGATTACTAATTGCGACACCAGTTGAATGACTTAGGAGCCTGCCAAACCTGTAAAAGGCAGCCGGGCTAATGCACCAAGGGGATAGGCTAGTATCTTCAATAGGCTTGATCCTACAAGAGACGGAGAAGGTCTGCCCCTAATCCATCCGCTCAAATTGGGTGTCCTCCTATTTTCTCAATCAGACCACATCTGTTCAATTCTTTTTTCAAGGAAAATCAGCATGGACAACCTTAGCCAAGAACCGTAGATGAGCTCGATCGTGGATACATGCATCCTCCACCTAAAAATAGGTAGGAAAGACGAGCTGCATTAGCTCGGATGGGGACTTACCAAAAGTGATCACGCAAGAGGAAAAGGCTTGAGGCCGAGAGAAGCCCTCTCATAGAAAGAGGCACTAAGACATATAACTACAAAGCCGAACTTCACAACCCCGACCGACATGAGCTAACCTTCCCAGGAGGTCAGTGAACTAAGGGTATAAACCCCACAGAAAAGTGATGCGCTGTCTTTCCCATCCTAGCCAAAAGACAAAGATAGGAGACAGAAGTCATAACCACCATCCCCATGAGAAAAGCAGAACGCCTCATCTGAAAAAATGAACGCCAATTTTGATTGCCTCGAATTAGCTCCTCTTGCAGAAAGAGGCGCTAAGGCATAAATTATCAGGGCAAGCCCTAATGATGTCGGCCAGTAGAAGCTGACCCATTGACAACAGTCATTGAAAAGTAAGGTTTGCTGGCCTCTGCAGGCAGAGCAACTCAGCCATAAGCCTCACAGGTAAAGGCTGATATCCCTATCCCAAGGCTAAAATTTTGGTCCCATCCAAATAAGAAAGTCAAAACGGGTCAGAAGTGGTATCCCAACCCTATATACATAAACCCCAAAATAAACTTGTTCAAAGAAGAGGTAAAGATAAAACTACCTTGATCGAGATACCAAACTCAGAAAAGAAAGGCCCCACATGGAGCCATCCCAAAATATTCATACACCCTAAAAAGGAAGACTATACACTAACCATCAAGTACAAAACCAAAAAGATACGTATGAATGTCTCAGAACTGTGGAGAATACGGACCTTAGCTCCCTTCATAATGTATTCAAAGAGGGCAGCGTCGGCACATAACCTCATCTCTCCCAAGGACCTCGAGCAATATCTTCTGTAAAGGCTTGTGAAAATTTTCATTAAGTTATGTTTTTTTTCTAGAACCTCATTGTTTTAACATCTACTGTTAAATTAGAAAATACTAATTAGCTTGTATATAACAATTACGGCTAGCATATTTTACAACCCTTCACACTGGTCTTATTATCGTACATGTTGATTGACACTGTACTCAACATTAGACATGATCTGGTCCACTCTACGAAAAAGAGACTATCGAAGCCCTCAACAAAGTGCATGGCACTTTCTAAGGTAGTTCCTTTGAAGGAACAGGGAAAATGTATAACCCAAAGGGTATCAGCCCATAGAGACATTTTAGAATATGAGCTAAAATGCGTCTGCAATGTTCAGCCCAAGAAAGGGCACCTTAGTAGAAGAAGTGGGAGCTCAAAGATATGCCCCCTAGAAATAAAAATTCACCCTAAGGATAGAATAACGCAAAGGGTCGGGCCCTACAAAACTGACCCTCATGAAAGCACAGAAGTTGCCTACAAAAGGATAAGAAAAAAGAGAACTACTGCAAAGGCATGACCCTCTTCTAAAAAATGACCTCAAATATGAAGTAGTAATAATCTGAAGTCCAAACACAGATTCACATAAGAGGTAAAATTTTATTCATGACTACGAATCATTACAATCAAAAGCATCAGAGCTACTTACTAAACATTACATAGCACAAAATGTGAATAGATGGTAAACATGAAAAATAAATGATGACAAAGTATAGCCACTGCACATAAATCGTTGAACCTCTTCTCCTTAAGAATGTCCACCATATGCTGCGACCTTCACATTTACAAGACCTACGAGAATATGTTGAAACTCAAAGTTTCAGCTACAATACACTCTGCCTAGTTCATACTAGCAGAGGAGGTAGCC
>NW_019230585.1:0-3106 GCF_002742605.1 Olea europaea var. sylvestris
AGTACACTCAAGGAGATAAATTTTAGAGGCATGTTAAGCTAACACATAAGATGTGTGAAAACAAAGAGTTGTCAGCTTAATGAACTGGGAGTTGTATGGAGATACAATTGATAATAGTATCTACCCAAATATTATATTAGTGCTTGTTGAGTACACTCAAGGTTTTGATATAATAGATGGGATCCCAGCCCACTGGGAGTCAAGCATGGACTCCATAAATTTATGTGAGAGGGTCATAAATTTTATTTAAACAGTGGGAGCATAATTAATTTAATAAAAGACCATAATAAATTAATTAATGCATTTTATATATTTTATTCTTTTCTTTTTCGTCATTTACATTTATATTGAATCTGAGTAACCATATGTTTTGAATGGCATACTAGATGCCAACAACCAAACTATGTTTTCTTAATTGACACTGCAATTTGAAAATTGTTCTTATGCATGAGAAAGTTGGTCACGTCCTTGAGTAGCCCCTTCCAGAGACACCTGGTGATGACTCGATTAAGGAAGAGGTGGCTACCATAGTAAACGCAGTGATGATAATAGTACTGCAACGTATGTGATACTTGCAGCTATGTCACTGAGTTACAAAAGCAACTTGAGAGTATAGATGTTAACACATAATTCTTCACTACAAAGAGTTGTATGATAATAATCATGTGTGGAAGGATATGAGACTTCCAAAACAACTATACCGGTGGAAAATGACAGAGTAATCTTCAGTCGATGCTTAGACACTGAAGATGATTGACGTTGAGAAATGTCTCAATTGAGTTCAATTACAAACCATGAACTAAGTAGTGACTTATTTCTGCAATCTCTGTCAGAGAAAGCTATTCATAACTAATTATGAATTTAACGTGAATAAGCTTGAATGCACAATTATTGAGTTGCTTAATATGCTTAAGACTGTTAAGCCCAACATCAAAGTTAGTAGTGGGCAAACCATTGATTCCTTTAAAGATATTAAGAGGAAGTCTAAAGGGGCTTTGTGAAAGCACCCAATATGGTTAAGACAGTATAAGCGAAAGGACAAATACCAAATCTAATGACCCTTGATTTCATTATAGAATGAAAGGTCATTGGAAGGAATATTGTATGACTTACGTCTACTTCACGAGTTTCTTAGGTATATGATACCGGGTGTAAATATCGTATTTATACAAATATGGAGAAACTAAAAGAAGTAGACCACTGCGAAAGGGAGAAGTTGACATACACGTTGGAGATGAGCAAAGGTTGCTACATTACCTGTATGAATATACTTCTTGCCATTGCCTTTTGGTTTAGTATTGAAATGTCATTTTATGCCAACTATAGCTGGAACATTAAAATGAATTTTATATTCAGACATGAACTATTTTAATGTTAAGGACAATTGTTGTTCTTATTTATCTTGTTAAAGATCCTAATGGTTATGGTAAATTATAAAAAGACATTTATATTCATTAATACTAAAGATTCTATAATAAGTATAGAAATTATAAGGCATAAATACTATAATCTAATTATTACCAAAAATCTGGCATGACAGACTTTGTCATTTAGATGAAATATAATTCCAAAGTTACATAAAGATGTATACTTGAGATTAATTCATTTTGACAAGTACAAATTATGCATGTCTGGCACAATAACCAAATCTTCTTTTGCTTGAAAAGAAGAAAGGTCAGCATGATTACTGGTCTAATGCATAGTGATGCATATGGATTCATGTAAATCAATGTCAGGTAATGTTTCTCTTATTTTATCAATGATCAAGTACACTTGATGAAAACTCAAACATGAAACTCTTGAAAAGTTCAAGGGATTCACACTAGAATTAGAGAAACAAAGAGGTAAAGATACCTTCACATTAAGATTCGATCAAGTGAGAGTATCTTAAAGATAAAATTTAGATTATCTAAGAGAGAATGAGATTCTCGTGCAGTGGACTCCTTCATATACATTGCGGCAAGGTGGTGTATCTAAAAGGAGGAATCGTTAATTATTACATATAATGCGATTAATAACAAGCCATGCAAATTTCTCAAAATTGTTTTGAGGTCACGCATTGATTGCAGTGTGCAACACACTAAACCATGTCCCATCTAAATTGGTTAACAAAATTCCATACGAGTTATGGAAAGATAATAGTCCCAATTTATCTTATATGAAAGATTGGGGCCATGACGCTTATTTGAAGCGCCTTAAATCGGATAAGTTTGAGACTAAATCCGATAAATACATATTTGTGAGATATTCAAAGGAGACAATTGAATATAAATTCTATTATCATGAAGAAAGTCTTCGTCTCACGACATATCGTCTTTTTAGAGAAAATGTTTACTCTAGTAGAGGACAGTGGGAGTAAAATAAAATTTTGAAAGAGTTCAAAAGTCCACAAATATAGTTAACCAAGTAGATAAATCTGAATTTGATCCCATATCTGATATGGGACATACTTTGAATCAGGAAGTAAAGACTTCTGAGGACATGACAGCTCTATGTGAATCTAGTAGGCCCATTCGACCTTCAAGAAGGTGCGAATCATTAATCAGTGATACAGGATAATGAACCTGCTAGTTGCAACAAAATTAAGTCAAGTGTTGACTTAAAAGAGACAGCAAGAGGCCATGAAACTCGAGATGAAACTCGACGCAAGTGAACAAGGTTTGGACCTTGGTCAAGCCTCCTAATAGAATAAAGCCCATAAGCTTTTGTAAATAGTTTACAAAAGAAAAGGTCGATATGGATATGAATATCCATATATACAAAGCAATGCTAGAAGCAAAGGTTAAATGTTGACCTTGGTGAAATATTTCTCCTGTAGCCTTGCTTAAGTCCGTTCGGGTTTTGTTTGCAACAGTTGCATATCGTGATTATAGGTTAAGAGAAGTCTCTTGGAGCTAAAATCTTAGATTTGATGAAAAGTCAAAGTGTTTGATTTTATCAAATTTGGAAACGAATTGTGTGTTTACAAGAAGATAGTGGGAGCATTTTTGATATTCCTAAAACGACATCCTTATGTTTCAATCGTTGAAATAATGGTTGTTAAATGATTTATTCATAAACGATATGGGATAAACAACTTGATCTATAGAGGTAGATCTAGAAGATT
>NW_019230586.1:0-3106 GCF_002742605.1 Olea europaea var. sylvestris
CAGTAAAATTTTAGCCGATTCCGACACAATCGAGAAAAATGATAAAATTGCCCCAGCGCGCGGTTTTTATTTCCGATCAACCTTTGAAATTTCAGCCCATTCCGACACAGTCGAGAAAACTGACGAAATTGCCCCCGGCGCGATTTTCGTTTCCGATCAACCAGTCAAATTTTATCCCATCCAGACACCGTCGCGAAAAATGACGAAATTCCCCCTGGCGCGTTTTTGTTATCGATCAACCTATCAAATTTTAGCCAATTTCGGCACAGTCGCGAAAAAGGACGAAATTCACCTGGCGCGGTTTTTGTTCCCGATCAACCTGTCAAATTCAAGCCCATTTTGACAGAGTCGCGATAAATGACGAAATTGCCCCAGGCGTGATTTTTGTTTCCGATCAACCTGTCAAATTTTAGCCAATTTCGGCACAGTCGCGAAAAAGGACGAAATTCACCTGGCGCGGTTTTTGTTCCCGATCAACCTGTCAAATTCAAGCCCATTTTGACAGAGTCGCGATAAATGACGAAATTGCCCCAGGCGTGATTTTTGTTTCCGATCAACCTGTCAAATTTTAGCCAATTTCGGCACAGTCGCGAAAAAGGACGAAATTCACCTGGCGCGGTTTTTGTTCCCGATCAACCTGTCAAATTTGAGCCCATTCCGGTACAGTCGAGAAAAATGACGAAATTGCCCCCGGCGCGATTTTTGTTTCCGATCAACCAGTCAAATTTTAGCCCATTCCGACACAATCGAGAAAAATGACGAAATTCCCCAGCCGCGATTTTTATTTCCGATCAACCTGCCAAATTTCAGCCAATTGCGACACAGTCGAGAAAACTGACGAAATTGCCCCCGGCGCGATTTTTGTTTCCGATCAATCAGTCAAATTTTAGCCCATTTCGACACCGTCGCGAAAAATGACGAAATTCCCCCTGGCGCGTTTTTGTTATCGATCAACCTATCAAATTTTAGCCAATTTCGGCACAGTCGCGAAAAATGACGAAATTCACCCGGCGCGGTTTTTCTTCCCGATCAACCTGTCAAATTCTAACCCATTTTTACACGGTCGCGAAATATGACGAAATTGCCCCCGGCGCGATTTTTGTTTCCGATCAACCTGTCAAATTTTAGCCCATTCCGACACAGTCGCGAAAAATGACGAAATTGCCCCCGGCCCGATTTTTGTTTACGATCAACCAGTAAAATTTTAGCCGATTCCGACACAATCGAGAAAAATGATAAAATTGCCCCAGCGCGCGGTTTTTATTTCCGATCAACCTGCGAAATTTCAGCCCATTCCGACACAGTCGAGAAAACTGACGAAATTGCCCCCGGCGCGGTTTTCGTTTCCGATAAACCAGTCAAATTTTATCTCATCCAGACACCGTCGCGAAAAATGACGAAATTGCCACTGGCTTAATTTTTGTTTTCGATCAACCTATCAAAATTTAGCCAATTCCGACACAGTTGCGAAAAATGACGTAATCCACTCGACGCGATTTTTTGTTCTCGATCAACCTGTCAAATTTGAGCCCATTCCGACCCAGTCGCGAAAAATGACGAAATTGCCCCCGGCGCGATTTTTGTTTCCGATCAACCTGTCAAATTTTAGCCCATTCCGACACAGTCGCGAAAAATGACGAAATTGCCCCCGGCCCGATTTTTGTTTCCGATCAACCAGTCAAATTTTAGCCGATTCCGACACAATCGAGAAAAATGACAAAATTGCCCCTGCGCGCGGTTTTTATTTCCGATCAACCTGCCAAATTTCAGCCCATTCCGACACAGTCGAGAAAACTGACGAAATTGCCCCCGGTGCGGTTTTCGTTTCCGATCAACCAGTCAAATTTTATCCCATTCCGACATCGTCGTGAAAAATGACGAAATTGCCCCAGACGCGATTTTTGTTTACGATCAACCTGTCAATTTTTGCAAATTTCGGGACAGTCGCGAAAAATGACGAAATTCTCCCGGCGCAGTTTTTGTTCCCGATCAACCTGTCAAATTTTAGCCCATTCCGACATAGTCGAGAAAAATGACGAAAATGCCCCCGGCGCGATTTTTGTTCCCAATCAACCTGTCAAATTCTAGCCCATCTTGACACAGTCGCGAAAAATGACGAAATTGTCCCCGACGCTATTTTTGTTTCCGATCAACCTGTCAAATTTTAGCCCATTCCGACACAGTCGCGAAAAATGACGAAATTGCCCTTGGCGCAATTTTTGTTTCCGATAAACCAGTCAAATTTTAGCCCATTCCGACACAGATGCGGAAAATGAAGAAATTCACCCGACGCGATTTTTGTTCCCGATCAACCTGTCAAATTTGAGCCCATTCCGACACAGTCGCGAAAAATGACGAAATTGCCCTCGGCGCGATTTTTGTTTCGGATCAACCTGTCAAATTTTAGCCCATTCCGACAAAGTCGCGAAAAATGACGAAATTGCCCCCGGCTCGATTTTTGTTTCCGATCAACCTGTCAAATTTGAGCCCATTCCGACACAGTCGCGAAAAATGACGAAATTGCCCCCGGTGCGATTTTTGTTTCCAATCAACCTATCAAATTTTAGCTCATTCCGACAAAGTCGCGAAAAATGACGAAATTGCCCCCGGCTCGATTTTTGTTTCCGAGCAACCTGTCAAATTTGAGCCCATTCCGACACAGTCGCGAAAAATGACGAAATTGCCCCCGGTGCGATTTTTGTTTTCGATCAACCTGTCAAATTTTAGCCCATTCCGACATCGTCGTGAAAAATGACGAAATTGCCCCTGACGCGATTTTTGTTTACGATCAACCTGTCAATTTTTGTAAATTTCGGGACAGTCGCGAAAAATGACGAAATTCACCCGGCGCAATTTTTGTTCCCGATCAACCTGTCAAATTTTAGCCCATTCCGACACAGTCGCGAAAAATGACGAAATTGTCCCCGGCTCGATTTTTGTTTCCGATCAACCTGTCAAATTTGAGCCCATTCCGACACAGTCGCGAAAAATGACGAAATCGCCCACGGTGCGATTTTTGTTTTCGATCAACCTGTCAAATTTTAGCCCATTCCGACCCCGTCGTGAAAAATGACGAAATTGCCCCTGGCGCGATTTTTGTTTACGA
>NW_019230587.1:0-3106 GCF_002742605.1 Olea europaea var. sylvestris
GCCCCCGGGGCGATTTTTTTCCGATGAATCGGTCAAATTTGAGCCCATTCGGACACCGTCGCGAAAAATGACGAAATCGCCCATGACGCGATTTTTGTTTGCCATCAATCAGACAAATTTTAGCCGATTCTGACACCGTCGCGAAAAATGACGAAATTACCCCCGGCCCAATTTTTGTTTCCCATCGATTAGTCAAATTTTAGACGATTCCAACACCGTCGCGAAAAATGACGAAATTGCCCCCGGCGCGATTTTTGTTTCCGGTTAATCTGTCAAATTTTAGCCGATTCCGACACCGTCTCGAAAAAAGACGAAATTGCCTCGGCGCGATTTTTGTTTCCGATCAATCCGTCAAATTTTTGCTCATTCGAACACCGTTGTGAAAAATGACGAAATTGCGCCCGACGCGATTTTTGTTTCCGGTTAATCTGTCAAATTTTAGCCGATTTCGACACCGTCACGAAAAATTACGAAATCGCCCCCGGCGCGCTTTTTGTTTCCCATCGATTAGTCAAATTTTAGACGATTCCAACACCGTCGCGAAAAATGACGCAATTGCCCCGGCGCGGTTTTTGTTTCCGATCGACCTGTCAAATTTTAGCCGATTTCGACACCGTCACGAAAAATTACGAAATCGCCCCCGGCGCGCTTTTTGTTTCCCATCAATCAGTCAAATTTTAGCCTATTCCGACACCGTCTCGAAAAATGACGAAATTGCCCCCGCGCAATTTTTGTTTCCTATCAATCTTTCAAATTTGAGCCCATTTCGACACCGTCACGAAAAATTACGAAATAGCCCCCGGCGCGATTTTTGTTTTCCATCAATCAGTCAAATTTTAGCCGATTACGGCACCGTCGCGAAAAATGACGAAATTGCCCACGGCGCAATTTTTGTTTCCCGTCAATCAGTCAAATTTTAGACGATTCCAACACCGTCGCGAAAAAATGACAAAATTGCCCACGGCGCGATTTTTCAATCAGTCAAATTTTAGACGATTCCAACACCGTCGCGAAAATTACGAAATTGCCCCCGGCATGATTTTTTTCCGATCAATCGGTCAAATTTGAGCCCATTTCGACACCGTAACGAAAAATGACGAAATCGCCCCTAGCGCGATTTTTGTTTCCCATCAATCAGTCAAATTTTAGTCGATTCCAACATCGTCACGAAAAACGACGAAATTGCCCTCTGCGCGATTTTTGTTTCCGATCAATCTGTCAAATTTTTGCTCATTCGAACACCATCGAGAAAAATGACGAAATTGCCCCGGACGCGATTTTTGTTTCCCATCAATCAGACAAATTTTAACCGATTCCGACACCGTCGCGAAAAATGACGTAATTACCCCCGGCGCGATTTTTGTTTCCGATCAATCAGTCAAATCCGGCGCGATTTTTGTTTCCGATCAATCAGTCAAATCCGGCGCGATTTTTGTTTCCGATCAATCAGTCAAATCCGGCGCGATTTTTGTTTCCGATCAATCAGTCAAATCCGGCGCGATTTTTGTTTCCGATCAATCAGTCAAATCCGGCGCGATTTTTGTTTCCGATCAATCAGTCAAATCCGGCGCGATTTTTGTTTCCGATCAATCAGTCAAATCCGGCGCGATTTTTGTTTCCGATCAATCAGTCAAATCCGGCGCGATTTTTGTTTCCGATCAATCAGTCAAATCCGGCGCGATTTTTGTTTCCGATCAATCAGTCAAATCCGGCGCGATTTTTGTTTCCGATCAATCAGTCAAATCCGGCGCGATTTTTGTTTCCGATCAATCAGTCAAATTTTAGCCGATTCCGACACCGTCTTGAAAAATAACGAAATTGCCCCTGCGCAATTTTTGTTTCCCATCAATCAGACAAATTTTAACCGATTCCGACACCGTCGCGAAAAATGACGAAATTGCCCCCGGCGCGATTTTTGTTTCTGGTTAATCTGTCAAATTTTAGCCGATTCAGACACCGTCTCGAAAAATGACGAAATTTCCCTCGGTGCGATTTTTGATTCCGATCAATCTGTCAAATTTTTGCTCATTCGAACACCGTTGTGAAAAATGACGAAATTGCGCCCGATGCGATTTTTGTTTCTGATCAGTCTGTCAAATTTTAGCCGATTCCGTCATCGTCGCGAAAAATTACGAAATTGCCCCCGGCGCGGTTTTTATTTCCGATCAATCGGTCAAATTTGAGCCCATTCCGACACCGTCGTGAAATATGACGAAATTGCCGTCGGCGCGATTTTTGTTACCGATCGACCTGTCAAATAGCAGCCAATTTCGACACCGTCGCGAAAAAAGACGAAATTGCCCCCGGCGCGGTTTTTATTTCCGATCAATCGGTCAAATTTGAGCCCATTCCGACACCGTCGTGAAATATGACGAAATTGCCGTCGGCGCGATTTTTGTTACCGATCGACCTGTCAAATAGCAGCCAATTTCGACACCGTCGCGAAAAAAGACGAAATTGCCCCCGGCGCGGTTTTTATTTCCGATCAATCGGTCAAATTTGAGCCCATTTCGACACCGTCACGAAAAATTACGAAATCGCCGTCGGCGCGATTTTTGTTACCCATCAATCAATCAAATTTTAGCCGATTCCGACACCGTCTTGAAAAATAACGGAATTGCCCCTGCGCAATTTTTGTTTCCCAACAATCAGTCAAATTTTAGCCGATTTCGACATTGTCGCGAAAAATGTCGAAATTGCCCCCGGCGCGAGTTTTGTTTCCGATCAATCGGTCAAATTTGAGCCCATTTCGACACCGTCGCGAAAAATAACGAAATCGCCCCCGGCGCGATTTTTGTTTCCCTTCAATCAGTCAAATTTTAGCCGATTACGGCACCGTCGCGAAAAATGACGAAATTGCCCACGGCGCAATTTTTGTTTCCCGTCAATCAGTCAAATTTTAGACGATTCCAACACCGTCGCGAAAAATGACGAAATTGCCCTCGGCATGATTTTTTTCCGATCAATCGGTCAAATTTGAGCCCATTTCGACACCGTCGCGAAAAATGACGAAATCGCCCCTAGCGAGATTTTTGTTTCCCATCAATCAGTCAAATTTTAGCCGATTCCGACACCGTCGCGAAAAATGACGAAATTACCCCCGGCG
>NW_019230588.1:0-3105 GCF_002742605.1 Olea europaea var. sylvestris
ACAGATTGATCGGAAACAAAAATCGCGCCGGGGGCAATTTCGTCATTTTTCGCGACGGTGTCGGAATCGGCTAAAATTTAACATATTAATCGGAATCAAAAATCGCGCGGGGGGCAATTTCCTCATTTTTCGTGACGGTGTTAGAATGGGAATGGGCTAAAATTTGACTGATTGATGGGAAACAAAAATCGCGCCGGGGGCAATTTCGTCATTTTTCGCGACGGTGTTGGAATGGGCAAAAATTTGACAGATTGATCGGAAACAAAAATCGCGTCGGGGGCAATTTCATCATGTTTCGCAACGGTGTCGGAATCTGCTAAAATTTGGCCATTTAATCGGAAACAAAAATCGCCCCAGTGGCAATTTCGTCGTTTTTCGCGACGGTGTCGACATCGGCTCAAATTTGACTGATTGATCCGAAACAAAAATCGAGCCGGGGGAAAGTCGGAATCGGCTCAAATTTGAATGATTGATCGGAAACAAAAATCGCGCCGGGGGCAAGTTCGTCATTTTTCGGACGGTGTCGGAATGGGCTAAAATTTGACAGGTTAATCGGGAACAAAAATCAAGCCGGGGGCAATTTCGTCATTTTTCGCGACGGTTTTGGAATGGGCAAAAATTTGAAAGATTGATCGAAAACAAAAATCGCGCCGGGGGCAATTTCGTCATTTTTCGCGACGGTGTCGGAATCGGCTCAAATTTGACCGATTGATCGGAAACAAAAATCGCGCCGGGGAAAGTCGGAATCCGGAAACAAAAATCGCTCCGGGGGTAATTTCATCATTTTTAGCGACGGTGTCGGAATGGGCACAAATTCGACTGATTGATCGGAAACAAAAATCGCGACGGGGGCAATTTCGTCATTTTTCGCGACGGTGTTGGAATGGGCATAAATTTGACAGATTGATCGGAAACAAAAATCACGCCGTGGGTAATTTTGTCATTTTTTGCGACGGTTTTTGAAAGGGCAAAAATTTGACAGATTGATCGGAAACAAAAATCGCGCCGGGGGCAATTTCGTCATTTTTCGCGACGGTGTCGGAATCGGCTAAAATTTGACTTATTGATCGGAAACAAAAAACGCGCCGGGGGCAATTTCGTCATTTTTCGTGACGGTGTCGGATTGGTAATGGGCTAAAATTTGACTGATTGATGGGAAACAAAAATCGCGCCGGGGGCAACTTCGTCATTTTTCGCGACGGTGTTGGAATGGGCAAAAATTTGACAGATTGATCGGAAACAAAAATCGCGTCGGGGGCAATTTCATCATCTTTCGCGACGGTGTTGGAATCTGCTAAAATTTGACCGTTTATTCGGAAACAAAAATCGCGCCGGGGGCAATTTCGTCGTTTTTCGCGACGGTGTCGGAATCGGCTCAAATTTGACTGATTGATCCGAAACAAAAATCGAGCCGTGGGAAAGTCGGAATCCGCTCAAATTTGAATGATTGATCGGAAACAAAAATCGCCCCGGGTGCAATTTCGTCATTTTTCGCAACGGTGTCGGTATGGGCTCAAATTTGACTGATTGATCGGAAACAAAAATCGCTCCGGGGGGCAATTTCGTCATTTTTCGCGACGGTGTCGGAATGGGCTAAAATTCGACTGATTGAACGGAAACAAAAATCGCGACGTGGGCAATTTCGTCATTTTTCGCGACGGTGTTGGAATGGGCATAAATTTGACAGATTGATCGGAAACAAAAATCGCGCCGGGGGCAATTTCGTCATTTTTCGCGACGGTGTCGGAATCGGCTAAAATTTGACAGATTAATCTTAAACAAAAATCGCGCCGGGGGCAATCTCATCATTTTTCGCAACGGCGTCGGAATCGGCTTAAATTTGACTGATTGATCGGAAGCAAAAATCGCGCCGGGGAAAATTCCTCATTTTTCGCAACGGTGTCGGAATGGGCTAAAATTTGATTGATTGATGGGAAACCAAAATCGCGCCGGGGGAAGTCGGAATCGGCTCAAATTTGACTGATTGATCGGAAACAAAAATCGCTCCGGGGGGCAATTTCGTCATTTTTCGCGACGGTGTCGGAATGGGCACAAATTCGACTGATTGAACGGAAACAAAAATCGCGACGTGGGCAATTCGTCATTTTTCGCGACGGTGTTGGAATGGGCATAAATTTGACAGATTGATCGGAAACATAAATCGCGCCGGGGTCAATTTCGTCATTTTTGGGACGGTTTCGGAATGGGCTAAAATTTGACTGATTGATCGGAAACAAAAATCGCCCTGGGGGCAATTTCGTCATTTTTTGTGACGGTGTTGGAATGGGCAAAAATTCGACAGGTTGATCGGAAACAAAAATCGCGCAAGGGGCAATTTCGTCATTTTTCGCGACGGTGTCGGAATGGGTTAAAATTTGATTGATTGATTGGAAACAAAAATCGCGCCGAGGGCAATTTCGTCATTTTTCGCGACGGTGTGGGAATGTGCAAAAATTTGACAGATTGATCGGAAACAAAAATCGCACCGGGGGCAATTTCGTCATTTTTCGCTACGGTGCCGGAATCGGTTTAAATTTCACAGTTTAATTGGAAACAAAAATCGCGCCGGAGGTAATTTCGTCATTTTTCGCGACGGTGTCGGAATGGGCTAAAATTTGACAGGTTAATCGGAAACAAAAATCGCGCCGGGGGCAATTTCGTCATTTTTCGCGACGATGTCGGAATGTGCAAAAATTTGACAAATTGATCGGAAACAAAAATCGCGCCGGGGGCAATTTCGTCATTTTTCGCTACGGTGCCGGAATCGGTTAAAATTTCACAGTTTAATCGGAAACAAAAATCGCGCCGGGGGCAATTTCGTCATTTTTCGCGACGGTGTCGGAATGTGCCAAAATTTGACAGATTGATCGGAAACAAAAATCGCGCTGGGGAAAAGTCGGAATCGGCTCAAATTTAAATGATTGATCGGAAACAAAAATCGCTCCGAAGGCAATTTCGTCATTTTTCGCGACGGTGTCAGAATGGGCACAAATTCGACTGATTGATCGGAAACAAAAATCGTGACGGGGGCAATTTCGTCATTTTTCACGACGGTGTTGAAATGGGCATAAATTTGACAGATTGATCGGAAACAAAAATCGCGCC
>NW_019230589.1:0-3105 GCF_002742605.1 Olea europaea var. sylvestris
TCTAATTCGATTGGAATCGAGCCAATGAAAAGTGGTTTTCGATTTCATGATAACTTCGGGTTTGTTCGTTTTCGGCAAATTGCTACTCTAATTCGATTGGAATCGAGCCAATGAAAGGTGGTTTTTGATTTCATGATAACTTCGGGTTTGATCGTTTTCTGCTAATCGCTTGTCTAATTCGATTTTAATCGGGCGAATGAAAGGTGGTTTTCAATTTCATGATAACTTCGGGTTTGTTCGCTTTTGGCAAATTGCAAGTCTAATTTGATTGGAATCGAGCCTATGAAATGTGGTTTTCGATTTCATGATAACTTCGGGTTTGTTCATTTATTGGCGAATTGCTAGTCTAATTCTATTGGAATGGAGCCAACGAAAAGTGGTTTTTGATTTCATGACAACATTGGGTTTGATCATTTTCAACTAATCGCTAGTCTAATTCGATTTTAATCAAGCCAATGAAAAGTGTTTTTTATTTCATGATAACTTCGGGTTTGTTCATTTTTGGTGAGTTGTTAGTCTAATTCGATTGGAACGGAGCCAATGAAAAGTGGTTTTCGATTTCATGATAACTACGGGTTTGTTCGTGTTTGGCGACTTGCTAGTCTAATTCGATTGGAATTGAGCCAATGAAAAGTTGTTCATGATTTAATGATAACTTCGGGTTCCATCATTTTCGACGAATTACTACCCTAATTCGACTGGAATCGAGCGAATGAAAAGTGGTTTTCGATTTCATGATAACTTCGGGTTTAATCGTTTTCGAAAAATTGCTAGTCTAATTCGATTGGAATCGAGCCAATGAAAAGTGGTTTTAGATTTCATGATAACTTCGGGTTTGTTCATTTTTGGCGAAATGCCAGTCTTGTAATACTCCGAAATTTTATGCTCGTTTAAATTTCTTTAGGATAGCGATTTAACCTTTAATATTATTTTGACCATAAGGAAAGGGGACATCACCTTTGTAGTGGTTAATGCTAGAGGTAGCTAATGAATGTAAGCATGAAGTGCTAAATGTTGTGTATACATGAAGTTATTATTAATTAGTCGAAACTTAAGGCAAGTTTGGACTTGAATGAAGTGGACTATTTTGTTAGGACTTCAATTGACCAAATGATTAAATTATGTTACAATCTACAATTTTGAATATGTAAGTTGGGTACAAGTTTAAATTTGGGGTACACTTTGTTAACAATGAAAGTTAGAGGGTTTAGATTATATTAGTTGAAAAGATAAGAGACTTCCTTTGTAAATCTAGGTTTTGTAGCCACTTATTACCCTATAATCAACCCACTTGTCATCCATCATCACCATACACTTAGATAATAGACTAAACATGTGTAGAAACAAGGAAAAAAAAAGGGAGAAAAGGAGGTGAGGCGGTGGAGAAGAAAAAAGGAAGAAAAAAATATCAATCATTTATCCTTATCTTTATATATATATAAATACATCCATATCCATTGGCATAGAGAGATTTCTTATGGTATTATGTAAAAAAATTTACATGACATGATGTAATATGGTATTAATAGTAAATTTTGTAATTATATCTTTCATGTTATGTTAAGAGATGTTTTTATAGTTTATTTTCCTTGCAAGTGATAAAAGGCAGAAACGGGACATTTTCTGGAGTCATTTTCAAAATGATGTTTATAACTCTCTAAACGTCCATTTGAGACTCTAAAAATATGTCTGTTTTCCTCTTTGAGTTTTCTAAATATGGCCGAAGGAATCACTCAATTTCGATATCTATGGCCTGAGTTATCAAGGTTTTAACGTCAAGAGGTCAATCTGGATTTCCTGTGTAATACTTCACTGTTTTCAGTAAAACGTCTATATCATATGATCTTGGAAAATTTTCATATTTTAACCTAGAAAACGCATTGAAATTATCTTTCTAATGCCACAAATTTCATGTAAAACGGAGTTGGGATGAATTTAATGAAAATTGTCAAACTTGCTGCCCCAGCTAATCTTGATAGTGCCGAGGCCGTATATGTAATGTATAATTTCATATTGGCATGTACTTTTACCGGCCATCAAATTTTATAAGAATTTTTTACCAAATTAAAAAAAAAAGTTTCTAACATGTAATACTTCTATTTAAGAGTATTTACATGTACCAAAGGCAGAAGTTATTATGTTTAGTACGTGACCCTCGAAGCTTAAGTTCGGAGCGTCACAGCGTGGTATCAGAGCAAGGTTTACTTTTCTGTAGACTTTTTTAAAAAGAAAGTTACTGTCCTTCATCATCGAGGAAGCTAGCAACTGACTTTCAACCAACGGTCGAGGTAAAATTTATTTTTAAATTCATGATTTTTCTTATGTAACGAACTGTTATATCTATGGCTGGATATGGGAATATTTTGAATCAAGTCATGGTAGAGATTATGAAGTCCTAAATACCTATATCTAGATATTTATGAGAACCTTGTAGAGTAATATAATCAATGTTTGTCCTAGTTATGGCACGAATGGTAAGAACCCCCACAAGGACAGAAGCTTGTGGTTTTGCGAAGAAGCGGGACATATTATTGGCATTTTACTATAATTATCGTATGCATCCGCTCCATAGTCTCGAACAACATTTGGATCTGTTAGACTGTATTATTGGGATGCTATGGGAGATATACCATAGCTTAAGGGATAAGGTGAAGATACAAAGGTTATATGAAACTGTTCCAGAACCTTGGGCCTCAGTCATAAATGAGATTGTGCTATGGTCTGACGATGACCTTTCATATGAGGACCTTACATATTTGCTTCGAGAGAGTTATGGAATTAGCCGTGATTTACAGCGAAACTTTAAGAAGACTATAACCTTATCCATGAATACCAGTTTACGAGCTACCAATTCTAGACTAGTTAAGGGACCGTTGGCTAAGTGCTTTTCGAGAGTTCTAGATGAAAGTTTTCTCATACCATTACCAGATAGTTCTGAGCAAAGCACGTTAGAAGAAGATCAAGAAGGAGACCCAGAGGAAGACCCCGATGAGGACCCAGAAGAAATGGAAGATTAGACACCATCTTACCTAGCTATCTTTGTTTTTGGAATAGGATAGGATGTAATATGTACCTCTGCTTTTGAATGTATGTACCATACCTCAA
>NW_019230590.1:0-3105 GCF_002742605.1 Olea europaea var. sylvestris
TCACACTTGACGGTGACAGAGGAAGCAACTCATAGAGATAGTAGTACTGAACTATAAGTCTAGTAGCAAAAGCATTTGAAGAGAAATGTATTGGCATTAGGTTTCGATCAATTAAAGAGCAAAGTTGATGTGAACCTGGATAGCTAGATCGTTATTAAACCCCAAAAAAAAATGACACAAACTCCAAGAAAGCCAAGAATCAAAGTTTAGGACTCAATTCACAAAATTGTTGACCAAACAACTAATAGTATATAAACTATAGACCTTTCGATCACGAAACTTATAAATTTAATCCTGATTTAGATTTAACCCAACTAATTAATGAATCAAACAACCCCAAGTTAACAAAGACATGAAGGACCATTTGATTACACAATTAACTGAATCTTATCCGAGTTTTGAACGCCACAAGATCGCGAAATCTTGATAAGTTCGATTGTTCCACACAAGAAAAAATATAGGAATCGAAAAAGCATCTCGAATTAATTCTCAAAATATCAAAGTCTTAAAAATACAATAATGAAATAAATTTTCTATTTATACTAAAGTCTAGAAATATGCGGAAAAAAAACTTAATTTAAGAGTTCTAAAATAATAAACTTGCCAAAAATAAGAAATTGAGTCAAAATAGGATTCTCGCGAGGAAATTCAACTTTGGTCCCGAAGTATACTGATAAGTGTGTTTTTACACACTTATTTAGATCACAAACATGACTTAACAATTAGAAAAATGATTGGATTGTGACTTAATCTCGTTATATTTGTGAATTGTAGGGAACGCCGATGAACATGGTGAAATTCAGAAGAAAAGAGCCGAAAAAAGATTAAAATGGAGCAAAGTGATAGTTCGGGGATCAAGTTGCAAATAATCCATAAATGAGACGAGAAATGGAATGAAGATTCAAGAGTGTTAGAGGTTAATCGGATGAGGAACGGACTCAAGAGGTGAAATATGATCGAAGTATTATCAAGTATCAACTTTCAAGCGAAAAAGCTATGCTCGTGATTTTTAATCTCTACTTGAGATCCATTTTTGACAAAGTAAACATAAGAATGTGAGGAAGCCTATTTCTATCAAAAGTGTATATCTTTGAGTTTTATTCACAATGAACTTTGAATCACTTCAATCGGAGATAAGGAGAGAAAGTTATGATCAAAATACTAAAAGCTGTCCAGCGAAAAGAATGGTATAACTATGCGGTCGCATAGTATAAATTCTATGCGGTCGCATAGAAGCCTCCCGAGAACTTTTTCTCAAATTTTTTTACTCTGTGTGACAGCATAGAAATGTACCATGCGGTCGCATAGAACAAGATTCGGGGCCGATTCAGCAGTTTCCTTATTTCGCCGAAACTCTTATGGAAACGAGATTTTAGGGTTCTATATAAACTAAAACTCGACCAGAATGAGGGGATGCCACTTTTACAGAATTGGAGGGGATTATACACAATTTTGGAGGATTTGGAGAGGAAGAACAAGGTAAAAACAAGGCAATCCATTTCAAGATTCAAGATTTCACTTCAAGAATCAATTGGGTGATGTTCTTCCTTGGTTTTAATTATTGTTTTTCTCTTTATTTCCCATTATGTTAGGCTAGATTTTCATGTGCTAGGATTTGCGATGAAACTTATATTATGAGCCCTTAATCTTGAATTTTAGTAATTTGACGTTAAAACATGTTTTTAATTATTGAATGATTGGCATGGATTTTATTTTCTCTACAATTATGTGCGTAATAGTTGTATGAGCTTTGTGGCTTGTTTTACCCTCGAGAGATGGAAAATAAGTTAGACATTATGTTAATTATCGTAAAGTTCGATAGGGGATAGAAATATACCGCTATGCTTTACGTGATCTTTAAGTATTCATAAATCTTTAATACATTTTTATATGTTCGCATCCCTCGTAGAAATATAGTCGGATCGCATGTGAAAATAGGTTTAATTCTACTCGAGAGAGATTGTTAAACAAATTAGGAATATTGGTCTTCATAATTGAATCGTGTTGTCAATTTTATAAAATTCGGATTAAAGAGGATTGATATAAGGGGATTAGGAATCCTAGTACGCATTTCATTATCATATTTTTATAAAACTTGCATTTAGTTATAATCACGCATTTAATCTAGTTAATTTAGGCTTTATATTTATAAGTAGGTTATTAAATCATAATTTAGTTAACAAAAATATCAAGAATTTTTATTGTTTCGGTTAAGGCGACGATAGATAAAATTAAACTAATCAATCTCTGTGGGACGATATTCGGACTCATTTAATCCACTCTATTACTTGTTAACGAACCGTACACTTGCGGTAGTTTTAAATCGAAAGAAATAATTTCGCGAACAAGTTTTTGGCACCGTTGCCGGGGATTGAGTTCAGTTTAATTTTATTTTTCTATGCACTAATTCGAAATTTAATTTTCGTTCCCTTTTAGTTTTTATTTTTTTATTATTTTTTTTATTTTTAATTTTTTTTTGTCTTTGTTTTGTTTTTATTATTCGATCTATCTTTTTAGTATCTAAGTGCTACTCTTATTTTTCTCTTAAATTTGCATGCTAAGATCGACTGGAGGAGAATTGATTCCGGCCGATCTTGAAATTGAACGCACTTTTCATCAACTACAAAGAGAGAACCGAGAAGCATAATTGTAAATGGCTAACGAACTAAACAATCCTATTATCCCAGCTAATGAAGGAGAGGCAGTGAACGAAGGAAATGAGATTTTGGGCGACTTCTTGACTCCTCAAGTGATTCAAAGCCAGTCCAGCATTGTGTATCCACCGTTTGGGCAACCCAATTTTCAATTGAAGACGAATGTGATACAGCTGTTCCAAAATGGACATCAATTTTATGGTAGAGCCAAAGAAATTCCACATACACACATATCTCGATTCTTGGATATGTGTCAACACTTCAGATATCAAGAAATCTCGGACGATGCTATTAGGTTAAGGCTTTTTCCACACATATTACGGGACAAGGCACTTGAATGGTTGGATTCGCTTCCTATTGCAAGCATTACTACTTGGAACGACCTGGCTCACAAATTCTGCACGAAGTACTTCTCACCAGCCAAGATAGCTAAAATGAGACACGAAATATC
>NW_019230591.1:0-3105 GCF_002742605.1 Olea europaea var. sylvestris
ATGAGCAGGACATCCCAATTGACACAGGAAATATGCAAGGTATGTGGGTTTTTCATTTGTGCAATCTAAATTTATTACTTCATAGACTTTGCACGGTTGGAAACTTGCCTCATTTCTTATCCTGAAATTGTTATAATGTTATTTTCATCAGATGTAACACACATTGCACCATGGCAGGAAGATGTTAACCTGCCAGTGGCCACTGCAAGCGAAGAAGTGCAAGGTATTGCATCCTTTACATAACTAATCGGAGAGCACGACGATGGTCTTGTACTCGTTTTTGGATGGTAACTGAATTGGTAGAGGTGGAGTTGGGATGTTAACTGCACGGACAAATTCATCATTATGGTTTTTGTTTAACTTTACATTTGATGTACTCTTGGGATACCGTGGCGATGCTTTCACGCATTCATCACATTTTGCATTGTCTGTGTTGAATGCTGTGTCGCTGTTCGATTTTGTTGACAGTTTGAGCTACTAGTACTACAATCTGGATAACTTGTTTTGTGAATTTCATTACATGAATCTTTCGTAAAATCGAAATTCCCGACGACAAACTTATTTTCTATGAACTTTCTTATTCTGTTTTGTTACATGTTTTCAGTGATTGACCTGATGTGTACAGTGGTTATTAGTGGTGCATTTAAATTGAGGAAGTTTAGTTACGTAAATTCAATTCTAGAGGATTATATAGATTATTTAGTGTTAGTGTTCTCTTGACATTTGTTTCATTAGCTCGAGGATGGTGTACATATGCCATTATTGTGGGAATTTTGCCGGGAGGTAGTGATGTAAGGCAATGTAAAAAATGATGCCATATCAACGAATTCTCAATTCTGTCGAGATCATTTGAAATGTTAGATAGTTTTTATTTTGCCATATTCTCTCTTTCTTTTTATTCGAGTTTCTTTCTTTCTTGAGAGGTTGCTTAACTTATACTATGTGAACAGGCTGGTAGCGATGTTGGCGAAATTGGGACAAAATGGAGGCATTTGGAAACTGGTTGGAAAAGTTGCTTTGTTGTGGGGTGGTATATGTGGTGCTATGAGTATGACTGACAAGTTCATCTCATTTCTGCACATTGCTAGATGTCCGTTGATTCCAAGGTAAGTAAGTTGTTAAGTTCATCTATGATGTGTAAGGGATGGATTATTGATTGTGTGTAAGGATAGAATATTGCTGTCATATCTAAAATAAGAGTAAGGAATTTCTCTAAGAATCTTGGATTCTTTAGCTGATGAAGCCCATCATCTAATCACGTATTTTTTTGTTAATCATTCTAAACCCTTTTCAGATCTAAAACCTTTCTGTTGTGTCTTGTAGCCTGGTATTGTCAAAGAAAATTTTCTGCAGCAGTTTTATGTTTGAAAAAGTTCAACCATGCTAATCTTTGTGCACAATGTCATGGTGAAAAGGCAAAATGCTTATAGCTGAACAGAAGTTTGATTAGACAATTGAGGAAAGCTTTTCTTACAACTGATTTTTATTTTTAAGGGTCGATTGGTGGCAATTTTTTTTGCTCTTTATAGTTGCATATATCTCTGGTAAAATTGTACTTGTTTAATTGAAAACCTATGATTACCGAACTGTTAAGCTGCCCCGTGTGAGAAGAGCATAATAGCAAGTGCATCTGGTGATCTACTTACACACATAGCTTTTATGACTACATAATTAGCCCATAATGACAGCTAATGCTATAGATAATGTAGTTAATCTATTTTCTCTATATATTTTTATTTTACAAGAGCTGGTTCTCTAATAAGTAATTAAGTTCTTTTCTTCATCCTGTTATTATCTCTAGGATCCTTGGCTTTGTCTTCATGGTGCTTCTTCCATGGTCACCTGTGGTAATTCCATTGCTTCCATCTCTGATACAAAGCTGGGCAACACGCAGCCCCTTTAAAATTGCCGAGCTTGCTTGCATTGCTGGCGTCTATGTTTCTATCATGATAATGATTACTTTATGGGGAAAAAGAATTAGCAAGTATGACGATCCACTAAAGCAATATGGAATGATTTGACTTCAATATATGAGGTATGGATGTTAACTACTTAATCATGATCTAAATGTTATTTGATATGTCAAATATTGTCCAGTACAAAGGGTAGTGCGTGGTATTGATTGAAGGATTTTACATATACCTTCTTGAATGATATGCTTCAACATCACAAACCTTCTTCTATTCTTGAAGCATGTGGAGAAAAATAATTTGAATGTATGAGTGCTTAGTTGGCTAGTGAAGTTCTAAGTTCATAAAAATCCTAAACATCATGTTGCTTTATCCTCATGGTCAGAAAGGGTAGAAAAACTTTTTCTATAAAATCTATATCGATCCTTACATTAAAATCTGATTATGATTAGTTATATATCGTCATCACCACCTGACAGTCATCCACGGAAGTGGAAGAGCCAGGATTTCAAACTAGAGGAGATGAGGGCACATGACTGAGAGATAACCATCTCATTTGTAGAAGAAACTTTGATTTTGCCTATTAAAGAACACAAACAATTTGATAATTGATATAAAATAATCTATATGGGAACATACCCATATCCTCGCATATGTCATCTGGACTTTGCGTTGATTTTATATATCTTCTATTAGAGAATTTTTGGGAAGAAAGGTAGACAAATAATTGTCTACCTTAAAGGGTTAGAGCATGAAATAAAATGTAACCAAAAGATTATTCCAAGAAATATTTTATCTGTTCACATTCTCTAGAAATTATGAGAGAGAGCAGCAGTAAAGATTCAGTGTAAGTTTAGGATCATATGCAATTCAAGCATACGATTCTTCGCTTTTGTAATGCATGAAGATGTTTGCAATCTAAATTTACCATACGCTTGGGATCACATGCAATTCAAAGATATGATTCTTTGTATTTGTAATGCATGAAAATGTTTATAATCTAAATTTACCATACGCTTGAGATCACATGCAATACCATGAAATGATTGTTCGTGTTCGTAATCTATTGCACATTAAGGCAATCGAACTTTCCTATAAACTTAGGATCACATGCAATTCAAAGATATGATTCTTCGTATTTGTAATGCATGAAGATGTTTGCAATCTAAATTTACCAAATGCTTGGGATTACATG
>NW_019230592.1:0-3105 GCF_002742605.1 Olea europaea var. sylvestris
ATGGAATTGTGGTTAATAAGATTTTTTTGACCCTTTTTTGCTTTTATCCTATAATCTCGTGTCTTCTACGTTGATGGTAATTAAAAATATAGGACATTTTTTACTCACATTCTTTAAAAATATATATATATTATTAAACAGTGATTTGATATTATTTCAACCACATGTTATTTAATAAAATAATATTATAAGTAAATCTAAAACTTTTGTTTATTTTTTAAACACATCAATACACTATTCATAAATACATTATTATAAAAATAATGTGATTCAAACAATGACATAGAATGCCGGGAAACATGCTTTCTTTTTGGACTTTGAAAAAAAGTCACCTTTCCCTTTAACATTTGTGGTAGACTGTGCCCTAAATCTCTTTTTCCTTTGTAATTTTTGTCCCAAAAGTTGTGGGCCATTCAGAGCGCTAAGCATGGTTTGAACTCCCATGGTTGCCGCTATAAAAGCTCCAATCATGAAATTTGACTGAAGAGCTTTTAAGAAAGAGAAGTGCCAGACTCATTTGAACGGGCAAGTGGGTTTGGTATTATTTGTGTCATTTTTTAATTGGGGGATCCATTTCATTATGAGTAATTTGTACAAAATATGGTAGAATCAATATGGTAAAATAGCTTTTTTCTTACAAGTAAACTATGGTCCTGTTTGAACTCAATTATTTTTTCATTAAAATGAAAAATATGACCGTTATTCTTCACATAAAGTCACTATATTTGACTTTTTATCTCTTGTGTGGGACCTATAACGACTATATTTTTCATTCTCATTTTTACAATAATATGACTCAAACGGGGGCTATATATATATAAAGATGCTCAGTAGAGCTGTTGTTTCCATTATAATTATATAAATTTCAAGACCCAATAAATCGATGATAAGATCTCAACTTTTTTTTTAATTTTTTTTTTACTTTCCAATTCTTTTATTGATATGTATGGTTTAAGCTTAAGAAGTTCACAGATGCAAGTTTTAAAAAAGGTAAAATTTTCACTACACTAATAATGAGTTACTTTTAAAATAAGTAATTATTTTTCTTTAAGTAATCAAAAAGTGATTTATTCAAATATTTTTGCTTCTCAAAAGAAGGCCTTTCACAGTGGAAAAAAAAAAAATGAAATGGCGAACGGTTTAGCAGCATCGGATGGACTATGTCAAAAGGGACCACTTGCAAAAACATTTTGTTTGCTAAATACACGATCGTTATAAAAAGTTCAAAAACATTTTGTTTGGTATAATCACTTATAATCAATCAACTTATTTATGTTTATTTACTTGTTTAAATCCTACAACACCTTAGTATGATAATTAAAAAAAAAATTCATTGGAGTATAAATGGCACCACCTGTTAGAAAAATAATTAGTTGCAGCAGTGATCAGAACAATATAATGCAGAAATATAAAACTTATCGTCCGATCGAGTCTCGTGACAGCACGATATCCTAAAGTGAAATTGCCCGTCAATAATTGCTGTGACCTCCATGGACAATCACTCCCAGGATACAACGATCGTAAACCACTTATGCAGCAATCACGAATGGTTTTTCTAGAACTCTCAATTGTAATCCAGAATATGTATAAAAACCCGAATATAAGAAATTCACAATATGAAAAGAGTGATTGATTCTATTTTCTTTTTGTGTATCTTTTCCCAAAGCAAGATATGGGTTTATATAGGCAAGATGGTAGTAACAGTCTTCACCATGTTAATGCAGAATTTTAATGACTGAGTAGTGGGTGTTTTAATTGCAGTTAGTGGGTTGTTACAAAAACAAATAGTCATAAAATACTGGCTAGTTTTACTCATTAAATAATGAAGAAAAAAATATTTATTTTAGTCAAGGAAACCCAAGAGTCCAAGGCCCCAAGGCCCAAATCAAGACATTTTAATATTTGCGTGGGGAGTGATTCAAACCCCTGACATCCCACACAAATGTCACATTTCCCACCACTTTGGCACTTTATCTAATTTGATTATTTCTTTCACATTTTATATTTATACCATAAATATATAACACCACCAAGCACATGTTTTCCACAATTGGAGTCTTTTGTCCAACGAGACGCAAATATTATTGGATTGTTTATTATAAATTCAGAAGTAGAATTGATTCAAACTATTAGTTTGTAAACCTATCTTATTATCATGGTTGAAAATAATATTTAAATGTAATAATTTTGTCTCATTTAACATTTTAAACATATTGATTTTTTCAGATAAAACTTTAAGTTTTAATATGGTATAAGAGTCCAACGAGCAACTCAATCCAGTTAAGAAATGCACAAATTTAAAGATTAATATTTACAAACGAGCCATTATATTGCAAGAATATGTTAAGTAATAATTCACATCGAATGAATATTAGAATATTAATTAACATTAATGTTGTGGACAGAAGAATAATGTATGAGTTTAGGTTGCTTGTCCTAATAAGATTAAAATTTTAAAATGAAACTTCAGTTCCTATTCTATACAAATGTAATACGTCCTCTACTAGATTTAAAATTAGAATTAGATCATAAACTATTATTCTCCTCCTCGTTTCCAAAGTTCAATTTCTTTTCTTTTTAACCTTTTTAGAATACAAGTGGGGTGAACGTGTGTTGCACATTAGTTGATTAACATCTTGTTTATATACCAATGACCACAAACATGATAAATGGACAAGAACTTAACAGAAAGCAACTTCACTATCATTTCTAACCAAAGATTCTACGAAAACGAATAAATAAGATTTAGGTGCAAAAAGCAATTTTGTATTCAAATAAGTAGATTGTACCCTAAGCGCTAATCCCAAAGAAAGTAGTTGGCTCTGATATTAAGGATTATCCTCCAACAAACGAAATTCAAATTCGATTTAAATTTATCGAGACATAACCAAAAAGGAAACAATGCAGAAACGAGGGGATTTGCCCAAAATTGGCCCCACGTTAGCTGCAAAGTTGTTGATTTTTGTTCATTAGCACGTTTTTCAATCAAATTTGACTAAAATTTCACCAAAAACTAACAACTCTAAAATTTCTCCAAAAATCAAAAAGTGGAGAAAAAAGACATGAAGAAGAAGAAAAGAGCTGCAAGTTTTAGGAATAAGGTGT
>NW_019230593.1:0-3105 GCF_002742605.1 Olea europaea var. sylvestris
ACGGTATATAAATAAGAGTATAATTTATAGACAAAGATACCCCCGCAAATCTTCAATTGGAATGTATTCTATGAGTAATATTACAACTCCCATAAATCTTGGGTTATGCTTGATCTTACTCTTTTAAAGTTTGTTTCATCTATCAAATTAGACAATATCCATTTCATATATTCATCCCAAACTATTTAAAATAACTATGAATAATGTCTCGTGAAAGTTTATGCACTTTCGTATTTAATCATTGGCATGCTCACTTGCATTCATGAAGTTTTTGTAATTACCTTACGAGAAAACTTACTGCAGATTCAATGACCAACACTTAGGCAAGGAATATACCATCATAAATGGTTGGCACCATTTGTCAGTTAATAACATCGAACCGTTATATATCTTGCAAACATTTACAGCTCTATATCAATTTGCAGTCTCCTGCAATGATAAACTTTCTGCAAAGAAAAAGAAGAACAAGCTCTTTGCAGCCCACAATTCTTATATTCAGTGTTAGTTTTCTTCTCTGCCCAAACTACCCGATGAATTAGATTTTCGATATCGCTCCACCGATAATATATACCAAATACCACTCTTTCCTTTTATTTATTTATTTATTTTAAAATTATTATGTGGAATCTCCAATTATACATATGACATTGTGAACACACTACAAAAGATATGGTCTCCAGTAAAGGCAATAAACATAGCGACCAAAAAATTGTGGTCGTTAAGTCACTGTCGGTTGACGGCTTTAGAGAGAAAACAAGTGGTCGCTAAATGGTAAAAATTCGATGACTAAACAATGGTCAGTAAAGGGCTTGGGTTGGGTTAAAAAGTTGGTTATTTTTCCTCATTTGCGACCACAAGTCGTCACTGAAGGGCGTTGTATGGGAGGAGTAAAAAGTTGGTTAATCTGCATCCTTTTGTGATCGAATGTTGGTAGGTAAATGAATTAGTAAAAAAAAAAAAAAATGGAAAAAAAGAAAAAAAGCCATATGTTAGCAACCAATATTTGGTCGATGAAGATACATCATCAACAACCAATATTTGGTTGCTATAAGTTATTAAGGGTTTGTTTGATTGTAAGAATGAAATTTAAGTGAAAAGAAAATGAATTTCAGGAGTTGAATTGCCAAGAATTTGTTTTATTGAAAATTGTCAATTAAATGTGTTTGATTGGTTTAATTTTCTACTTGAAAAATGTTGAAATTTTGGTGTTTGTTTGGTTTTGTTTTTCATGAAAATTATCAATTAAAGGGACAAAATTTATCACAATTGTGGATAAAATTTATTTCCATTGCCAAAAGAAAAAAAAAAGAATCTGGAAAACCCAATTTCCACCAAAACAAAGGAAAATCAATTCCTTAAAAACAAAGAAAATGTGGTCACGTGGAGGGTTAATTAGAAAACTAATTCCATGAAAAATTTTGCCCATCAAGCACACCATTTGGGCGGAAAATTTTCCATAAAAAAAGAAGCCTATGAAAATGCCCTAATAGTTTTTCAATTAATTAATATAATAAAGAATGTACAAGATAATAACAAAAATAAATAAATTAACGACGAATATTCAATAGTAACCAGTGTCACTGCATATCAAAAGAATAACTAATATTCATTGCATAACTTTAAATGTCATTGCATATAAAAGAATTACTGATAGTCATTACATAACTTTAAATGTCCTATATTTAACCACAAAATGTGCCATGCACAGATGCAACCTAATATAAGACGTCCTCTATCTTACTTAGAAATGTGTCCTAGACTTTAAACACAAATGTTGTATAGACTAAACAGAAAATGAGTTATAGATTTCTCTTCCATGCATACTATATTTTGCATCATGAGCATCTCGTGGATCACTGAACCTGCAAAAGACACCCCTTGTGACTTGGTAGATTATTTTTATTTATTTTATCATTTAAAGTTTTGAACTAAAATATTTAACTTAAATAAATAAACATGATTACAACATCAAAATTTGAAATTGAATTCTCATACTCTCTTTCGAAGGAAAATGAGAAGAACCATAGACCTCAAAATAGAATACTCTCGTCTGTAGCTATCACCATCATCACTCTATGTTGTATTGCTATTTCTCTTTTTTCCTTTTAATCGAGATGCTGTGTTACTGTTGAAAATGAGATTTATCTTGTCACTTTTTGATAGTAAATTGATATAGGCAAAGCCAAAATGGGTAATTGAAGTCAAAAGGTCCAATAGTGAAACTTGGGATAGATCACTTTAATTTTAAATTTTTGCAGTTTGTTTGCATTACAACTAATACAAATCGATTAGCTTATTTGTCTCATAATATGAAAAATAAAAGCATTAATATTTCAGATGAGCATTAGAAACGGTAAGTCATTATATGACTATCGTTTATTACTTATTTATAATTAGTCAAAAAACTTTTTTTATCCAAATTATTTGTTGAACTCATTGAACCAGAGATGGATTCATGGTTGCTCATTATAACTGGTAAAAAAAAATCTACAAAAGACAATTATAATCAGTGCCAAGTGTTTCGAACATTCGATGAACAGACGAAAGTTGGTCTTTTAAGATTCTCATTAGCGACTGCAGAAAGATCACTGAAGCTAGGTGATCTTCAACGACCACATTAAGTAGTCTCAAAACAACCGAAATAATGCACGTAACTTATGCCGCCAAGTGTTTCAACGAGCATATGAAGGTTGATTGTTGAAGATTCCCACAAACGACAATAGAGTGGTCGTTGAAGACAGATCATATTCAGCGACGACCTTTATTGGTCGCTAAATATAAGATTAAGGTTTGAGAAAGCTTTGTATGTTATCCCTTGTCTTTTGCAGTCAATAAACCGCACAATATATACAACGTACAAAGGTGAATCACAGAAATAATCACCAAAGGAAAAAGAATAAAATTCCAATTAATTCCCTTAGATACGGGATTACAAATTCCTAAAGATACACAGTAGAATTATTTCCAAATTGAAGTTGCTGTAATCTTCTATAATCTTTGCAAATCTTAACACTCCCCCTTAAGTTGGAGCATGTATATCCAACAAGTTCAACTTGCTTCTGAGTTCCTTAAATGCATTTTCTCCAAGAGCTTTTGTAAATACTT
>NW_019230594.1:0-3104 GCF_002742605.1 Olea europaea var. sylvestris
GGTTGGATTGTCGGCGATCTAATAACTGAGTGTGACTTTTGCATACGGTGTCCGTTTTGGGCCCATAAGTACTTTTCGAAAATATAGCGATCCTTTTGGATTGAACCCAACTTTTTTCGCGTGATGTATGAGGGATTTCAGTCCTTTGTGGAAGAACAAGCACTTGCTTATTTGGAATGCTTGGATTGTAGGCAATCGAAGAACTGAGTGTGACTTTTGCATACGATGTTCGTTTTGGGTAAGTACTTTTCAGAAACGTAGCGATCCTTTTGGATTTAACCCATCCTTTTGTTCACATCGTGTGAGGGATTATAGTCATTTGTGGATGAACAAGCACTAGCCTATTTGGAATGCTTGGATTGTCCGCTATCGAAGAACTGAGTGTAACTTTAGCATACGGTGTCCGTTTTGGGCCCATAAGTATTTTTCGGAAATGTAGCGATCCTTTTGGATTTAACCCACCCCTTTGTTCACATCGTATGTGGGATTTCAGTCCTTTGTGGATGAACAAGCACTAGCCTATTTGGAATGCTTGGATTGTCCGCTATCGAAGAACTGAGTGTAACTTTAGCATACGGTGTCCGTTTTGAGCCCATAAGTATTTTTCGGAAATGTAGCGATCCTTTTGGATTTAACCCACCCCTTTGTTCACATCGTATGTGGGATTTCAGTCCTTTGTGGATGAACAAGCACTTGCCTATTTGGAATGCTTGGATTGTTGGCTATCGAAGAACTGAGTGTAACTTTTGCATACGGTGTCCGTTATGGGCCCATAGGTACTTTTCGGAAATGTAGCGACCCTTTTGAATTGAAATCACCGCTTTGTCATGACGTATGACGGATTTTGGCCATTTTTGGAATAACAAGCACGTGCTTATTTGGAACGTTTGGATTGTCGGCGTTCGAAGATCTGAGTGTGACTTTTGCATACGTTGTCCGTTTTGGGCCCATAAGTACTTTTGGAAAATGTGGCGATCCTTTTGTCTTGAACCTACCCTTTTTCGCATGATGTATTAAGCATTTCGATCCGTTGTGGAAGAACAAGCACTTGCTTATTTTGAACGGTCGGATTGTCGGCGATCTAAGAACTGAGTGTGACTTTTGCATACGGTGTCCGTTTTGGGCCCATAAGTACTTTTCTGAAATGTAGCGATCCTTTTGGATTGAACCCAGCTTTTTTCGTATGATGTGTGAGGGATTTTGGTCCTTTGTCGACGAACAAGCACTTGCTTATTTGGAATGCTTGGATTATAGTCGATCGAAGAACTGAGTGTGACTTTTACATACGGTGCCCGTTTTGGGCCCATAAGTACTTTTCGGAAATGTAGCGATCCTTTTGGATTTAACCCACCCTTTTGTTCACATCGTATGTGGGATTTCAGTCCTTTGTGGATGAACAAGCACTTGCCTATTTGGAATGCTTGGATTGTTGGCTATCGAAGAACTGAGTGTAACTTTTGCATACGGTGTCCGTTTTGGGCCCATAAGTACTTTTCGGAAATGTAGCGACCCTTTTGAATTGAACTCACCACTTTGTCATGACGTATGACGGATTTTGGCCATTTTTTGAATAACAAGCACTTGCTTATTTGGAACGGTTGGATTGTCGGAGTTGGAAGATCTGAGAAACTTTTGCATACGGTGTCCGTTTTGGGCCCGTAAGAACTTTTGGAAAATGTAGCTATCCTCTTGGATCGGACCCACGCCTTTCATCATGTCGTATGAGTGATCTCGGCCATTTGTTGAAGAACACGCAGTTGCTTATTTGGAATGCTTGGATTGTCGGCAATCGAAGAACTGAGTGTGACTTTTGCATACGGTGTCCGTTTTGGGCCCATAAGTAATTTTTGGAAATGTAGCGATCCTTTTGGATTTAACCCACCCTTTTGTTCACAATGCATGAGCGATTTCAGTCATTTGTGGATGAACAAGCACTTGCCTATTTGGAATGCTAGGATTGTCTGCTATCGAAGAACTGAGTGTAACTTTTGCATACGGTGTCCGTTTTGGGCCCATAAGTACGTTTTGGAAATGTAGCGATCCTTTTGGATTGAACCCAGCATTTTTCGCGTGATGTATGAGGGATTTCGGTCCTTTGTGGAAGAACAAACACTTGCTTATTTGGAATGCTTTGATTGTAGACAATCGAAGAACTGAGTGTGACTTTTGCATACGGTGCCCGTTTTGGGCCCATAAGTACTTTTTGGAAATGTAGCTATCCTTTTGGATTGAACCCACCCTTTTTCGCGTGATGTATGAGGGATTTCGATCCTTTGTGGAAGAAAAAGCACTTGCTTATTTGGAACGGTTGAATTGTCGGCGATCTAAGAACTGAGTGTGACTTTTGCATACGGTGTCCGTTTTGGGCCCATAAGTACTTTTTGGAAATGTAGCGATCCTTTTGGATTAAACCCACCCTTTTTCGTGTGATGTATGAGGATTTCGATCCGTTGTGGAAGAACAAGCACTTGCTTATTTGGAATGGTTGGATTGTCCGCGATCTAAGAACTGAGTGTGACTTTTGCATACGGTGTCCGTTTTGGGCCAATAAGTACTTTTCGAAAATGCAGCGATCCTTTTGGACTGAACCCAGCTTTTTTCGCGTGATGTATGAGGGATTTCGGTCCTTTGTGGAAGAACAAGGACTTGCTTATTTGGAATGCTTGGATTGTAGGCGATCGAAGAACTGAGTGTGACTTTTGCATATGGTGTCCGTTTTGGGCCCATAAGTACTTTCCGGAAATGTAGCGATCCTTTTTGATTTAACCCACCCTTTTGTTCACATCGTATGAGGGTTTTCAGTCATTTGTGGATGAACAAGCACTTGCCTATTTGGAATGCTTGGATTTTCGGCTATCGAAGAACTGAGTGTAACTTTTGCATACGGTGTCCGTTTTGGGTCCATAAGTACTTTTCGAAAATGTAGCGACCCTTTTGAATTGAACTCACAGCCTCACCGTGACGTATGATGGATTTTGGCCATTTTTGGAATAACAAGCACTTGCTTATTTGGAACGGTTGGATTGTCAGCGTTCGAAGATCTGAGGGTGACTTTTACATACGGTGTCTGTTTTTGGCCCATAAGTACTTTTGGAAAATGTAGC
>NW_019230595.1:0-3104 GCF_002742605.1 Olea europaea var. sylvestris
TTCGTACGCCGACTCTCCAAGCGTTCCAAATATGCAAGTGCCCATTTTTTAGAAAAATGGCCGAAATCCCTCGTACGTCACGATGAAGTCATGAGTTAAATCCAAAATGGTCGCTACATTTTTGAAAAGTACTTATGGGCCCAAAACGGACACCGTGTGCAAAAGTTTCGCACAATTCTTCGTACGTCGACTCTCCTAATGTTCCAAATATGCAAGTGCTCATTCTTTAGAAAAATGGGCAAAATCCATCATACGTCACGACGACGTCATGAGTTCAATCCAAAATGGTCGCTTCATTTCCGAAAAGTGCTTATGGGCCCAAAACGGACACCGTGTGTAAAAGCTACGCTCAATTCTTCGTTCACGGACTCTCCAAACGTTCCCTATATGCAAGTGTTCATTCTTTAGAAAAATGGCCGAAAACCCTCATACGTCATGACGACGTCGTGTGTTCAATCCAAAATGGTCGCTACATTTCTAAAAAGTACTTATGGGCCAAAAACGGACACCGTGTGCAAAAGTTACGCTCAATTCTTCGTACGTCGACTCTCCAAGCGTTCCAAATATGCAAGTGCTCATTATTTAGAAAAATGGACAAAATACCTCATACGTCACGATGAAGTCATGAGTTCAATCCAAAACGGTCGCTACAGTTCCGAAAAGTATTTATGGGCCCAAAACGGACACCGTGTCCAAAAGTTACTCTTAATTCTTCGTACGCCGACTCTCCAAGCATTCCAAATATCCAAGTGCCCATTTTTTAGAAAAATGGCTGAAATCCCTCATACGTCATGACGAAGTCATGAGTTCAATCCAAAATGGTCGCTACATTTTCGAAAAGTACTTTTGGGCCAAAAACGGACACCGTGTGCAAAAGTTACGCTCAATTCTTCGTACGCCGACACTTCTAACGTTCCAAATATGCAAGTGCTCATTCTTTAGAAAAATGGCCAAAATCCCTCATACGTCACGACGATGTCGTGAGTTCAATCCAAAACGATCGCTACATTTCCGAAAAGTACTTATGGGCGCAAAACGGACAACGTGTGCAAAAGTTACGCACAATTCTTCGTACGTCGACTCTCCTAATGTTCCAAATATGCAAGTGCTCATTCTTTAGAAAAATGGACAAAATCCATCATACGTCACGACGACGTCATGAGTTCAATCCAAAACGGTCGCTTCATTTCCGAAAAGTGCTTATGGGCCCGAAACGGACACCGTGTGCAAAAGTTACGCTCAATTCTTCGTTCACGGACTCTCCAAACGTTCCCCATATGCAAGTGCTCATTCTTTAGAAAAATGGCCGAAAACCCGCATACGTCACGACGACGTCGTGAGTTCAATCCAAAATGGTCGCTACATTTCTAAAAAGTACTTATGGGCCCAAAACGGACACCGTGTGCAAAAGTTACGCTCAATTCTTCGTACGTCGACTCTCCACGCGTTCCAAATATGCAAGTGGTCATTATTTAGAAAAATGGACAAAATACCTCATAAGTCACGACGAATTCATGAGTTCAATCCAAAACGGTCGCTACAGTTCCGAAAAGTACTTATGGGCCCAAAACGGACACCGTGTCCAAAAGTTACTCTCAATTCTTCGTACGCCGACTCTCCAAGCGTTCCAAATATCCAAGTGCCCATTTTTTAGAAAAATGCCTGAAATCCCTCGTACGTCATGACAAAGTCATGAGTTCAATCCAAAATGGTCGCTACATTTTCGAAAAGTACTTATGGGCCCAAAACGGACACCGTGTGCAAAAGTTACGCTCAATTCTTCGTACGCCGACACTTCTAACGTTCCAAATATGCAAGTGCTATTCTTTAGAAAAATGTGCAAAATCCCTATTACGTCACGACGATGTCGTGAGTTCAATCCAAAACGATCGCTACATTTCCGAAAAGTACTTATGGGCGCAAAACGGACAACGTGTGCAAAAGTTATGGTCAATTCTTCGTATGCCAACTCTCCAAGCGTTCCAAATATGCAAGTGCTCATTCTTTAGAAAATGAACGAAATTCCTCATACGTCACGACGAAGTCAAGAGTTCAATCCAAAACGGTCGCTACATTTCCGAGCAGTACTTAAGGGCCCAAAACGGACACTGTGTACAAAAGTTACGCTCAATTCTTCCTACCCCGACTCTCCAAGCATTCCAAATATGCAAGTGCACATTTTTTAGAAAAATGGCCGAAATCCCTCAAACATCACGGCGAAGTCAAGAGTTCAACCCGAAACGGTCGCTACATTTTCGAAATGCACTTATGGGCCAAAAACGGACACCGTGTGCAAAAGTTAAGCTCAATTCTTCGTACGCCGACTCCCCAAGCGTTCCAAATGTGGAAGTGCTCATTCTTTAGAAAAATGGATGAAATCCTTCATACGTCACGACGATGTCAAGAGTTCAATCCAAAACGATCGCTACATTTTCGAACAGTACTTAAGGGCCCAGACCGGACACCGTGTGCAAAAGTTACGCTCAATTCTTCGTACGCCAACTCTCCAAGCGTTCCAAATATGCAAGTGCCCATTTTTTAGAAAAATGGCCGAAATCCCTCATACGTCACGACGATGTCATGAGTTCAATCCAAAACGGTCGCTACATTTCCGAAAAGAACTTATGGGCCCAAAACGGACACAGTGTGCAAAAGTTATGCTCAATTCTTCGTACACCGACTCTCCAAGCGTTCCAAATATGCAAGTGCTTATTCTTCAGAAAAATGGCAGAAATCCCTCATACGTCACGACGAAGTCTAGAGTTCAATCAAAAACAGTCGCTACATTTTCGAAAAGTACTTTATGTGACCAAAACGGACACCGTGTTCAAAAGTTACGCTCAATTCTTCGTACGCTGACTATCCAAGCGTTCCAAAATGCAAGTGCTCATTCTTTAGAAAAATGGCCGAAATCCCTCATATGTCATGACGAAGTCATGAGTCAATCCAAAACGGTCGCTACATTTTCTAAAAGTACTTATGGGCCCAAAACAGACACCGTGTGCAAAAGTAACGCTCAATTCTTCGTACGCCGACTCTCCAAGCGTTCCAAAAATGCAAGTGCTCATTCTTTAGAGAAATGGCCAAAATCCCTCATACGTCAT
>NW_019230596.1:0-3104 GCF_002742605.1 Olea europaea var. sylvestris
ATTTCGTCATTTTTCGCGATTGTGTCGGAATTGGCTAAAATTTGACAGGTTGATCGGAAACAAAAATCGCGTCGGGGGCAATTCTACATTTTTCAGACGGTGTCGGAATGGGCTTAAATTTGACAGGTTGATCGAAAACAAAAATCGCGCCGTGGGCAATTTCGACATTTTTCGCGACGGTGTCGGAATGGGCTAAAATTTGAGAGGTTGATCGGAAACAAAAATCGCGCCGGGGACAATTTCGTCATTTTTCGCGATTGTGTCGGAATTGGCTAAAATTTGACAGGTTGATCGGAAACAAAAATCGCGCCGGGGGCTATTTCGTCATTTTTCGCAACTGTGTCGAAATGGGCTAGAATTTGACAGGTTGATCGGAAACAAAAACCGCGCCGGGGGCAATTTCGTCATTTTTCGCGATCGTGTCGGACTAGGCTAAAATTTGACAGGTTGATCGGAAACAAAAATCGCGTCGGGGGTAATTTCGTCATTTTTCGCGACTGTGTAGGCATGGGCTAAAATTTGACAGGTTGATCGGAAACAAAAATCGCGTCGGGGGCAATTTCATCATTTTTCGCGACTGTGTCGGAATGGGCTCAAATTTGACAGGTTGATCGGGAACAAAAACCGCGCCGGGGGTAATTTCGTCATTTTTCGCAAATGTGTCGTAATTGGCTAAAATTTGACAGGTTGATCGGAAACAAAAATCGCGCCGGGGACAATTTCGTCACTTTTCGCGACTGTGTCGGAATGTGCTAAAATTTGACAGGTTGATCGGAAACAAAAATCGCGTTGGGGGCAATTTCGTCATCGTTCTAGACTGTGTCGGAATGAGCTCAAATTTGACAGGTTGATCGGGAACAAAAATCCCGCTGGGAGAATTTCGTCATTTTTCACAACTGTTTCGGAATTGGCTAAAATTTGAAAACTTGATCGAAAAAAATCGCGCCTGGGGCAATTTCGACATTTTTCGCGACGGTGTCGAAATGGGCAAAAATTTGACAGGTTGATCGGAAACAAAAATCACACCGGGGGCAATTTCGTCATTTTTCACGACTGTGTCGGAATGGGCTCAAATTTAACAGGTTGATCAGGAACAAAAACCACCCCGGAGGTAATTTCGTCATTTTTCGCAAATGTGTCGGAATTGGCTAAAATTTGACAGGTTGATCGGAAACAAAAATCGCCCCGGGGGCTATTTTGTCATTTTTGGCGACGATGTCGGAATGGGCTAAAATTTGATTGGTTGATCGGAAACAAAAATCGCGCCGGGGACAATTTCGTCATTTTTTACGACTGTGTCGGAATGGGCTAAAATTTGACCGGTTGATCGGAAACAAAAATCGCCTCGGGGGCAATTTCGTCATTTTTCTCGACCGTGTCGGAATGAGCTCAAATTTGACAGGTTGATCGGGAACAAAAATCGCGCCGGGAGAATTTCGTCATGTTTCGTAAATGTGTCGGATTTGGCTAAAATTTGACAGCTTGATCGAAAAAAAAATCGAGCCTGGGGCAAATTCGAAATTTTTCGTGACAGTGTCGGAATGGGCTGAAATTTGGCAGTTCGATCGGAAATAAAAATCACGCCAAGGGCAATTTCCTCCTTTTTCTCGAGTGTGTCGGAATGGGCTGAAATTTGGCAGGTTGATCGGAAATAAAAGTCATGCCAGGGGCAATTTCGTCATTTTTCGCGACTGTGTCGGAATGGGCTCAAATTTGACAGGTTGATCAGGAACAAAAATCGCGCCGGGGATAATTACGTCATTTTTCGCAACTGTGCAGGAATTTGCCAAAATTTGACAGCTTGATCAGAAACAATAATCGTGCCGCAGGCAATTTTGTCATTTTTCGCGATGATATCGAAATGGGCTAAAATTTGACCGATTGATCGGAAACAAAAATCGCCTCGGGGGCAATTTCGTCATTTTTCTCGACCGTGTCGGAATGAGCTCAAATTTGACAGGTTGATCGGGAACAAAAATCACGCCGGGAGAATTTCGTCATTTTTCGCAACTGTGTCGGAATTGGCTAAAATTTGACAGTCTGTTCGGAAATAAAAATTATGCCGAGGGCAATTTCCTCCTTTTTCTCGGCTGTGTCAGAATGGGCTCAAATTTGACAGGTTGATCAGGAACAAAAATCGCGTCAAGGGTAATTTCGTCATTTTTTGCAACTGTGTCGGAATTGGCTAAAATTTGACTGGTTGATAGGAAACAAAAATCGCGCCGGGGGCAATTTTGTCATTTTTTGGGACGGTGTCGGAATGGGTTAAAATTTGACCAGTTGATCGGAGTCAAAAATCGCTCTGAAGGCAATTCCGTCATTTTTCGCAACCGTGTCGGAATTGGCTAAAATTTGACAGGTTGATCGGAAACAAAAATCGCGCCGGGGGCTATTTTGTCATTTTTCGCGACGATGTCGGAATGGGCTAAAACTTGACTGGTTGATCGGAAACAAAAACCGCGTCGGGGAGAATTTCGTCATTTTTCACGACTGTGTCGGAATTGGCTAAAATTTGACACGTTGATCGGAAACAAAAATCGCGTCGGGGGCAATTTCGCCATTTTTCGCGACTGTGTCGGAATTGTCTAAAATTTGACAGGTTGACCGGAAACAAAAATCCCGCCGGGGCAATTTCGTAATTTTTCGCGACTGTGTCGGAATGGGCTCAAATTTGACAGGTTGATCTGGAACAAAAATCGCGTCGGGGGTAATTTTGTCATTTTTTGCAACTGTTTCGGAATTGGCTAAAATTTGACTGGTTGATAGGAAACAAAAATCGCGCCGGGGGCAATTTTGTCATTTTTCATGACGATGTCGTAATGGGCTAAAGTTTGATTGGTTGATCGGAAACAAAAATCGTGCCGGGGGCAATTTCCTCAATTTTCACGACTGTGTAAGAATGGGCTAAAATTTGACAGGTCGATCGGTAACAAAAATCTCGTCTGGGGCAATTTCGTCATTTTTCTCGACTGTGTCGGAATGAGCTCAAATTTGACAGGTTGATCGGGAACAAAAATCGCACCGGGAGAATTTCGTAAATTTTCGAAACTGTGTCGGAATTGGCTAAAATTTGACAGGTTGATCGAAAACAAAAATCGCGCCGT
>NW_019230597.1:0-3103 GCF_002742605.1 Olea europaea var. sylvestris
ATGACACATTTTTAATCAAATTTGAGTAAAATTTCATCTGAATTTTTTTCATTGGTGCGCTTCCAATCAAATTTCACTAAAATTTCACATGGGTTTAGTTCATTGGCGTGTTTCCAATCAAGTTTGACTAAATTTCACCTGGGTCTTGTTCATTGGCATTTTTCTAATCAAATTCCACTAAAATTTCTCCAGGGTTTGGTTCATTGGCACATTTCCTATCAAATTCGACAAAAATTTCATCTTCGTTTTGTTCACCGGGGGATTTCCAATCAAATTTAACTAAAATTTCTCCTGTGTTCAATTCATTGGCACGTTTCTAATCAAATTTGACTCAAATTTAAATTTGATTTCGTTCATTAGCGGGTTTTCAGTCAAATTTGACTAAAATTTCGCTTAGGTTTAGCTCATTAGCTCATTTTCAATAAAATTTGACAAAAAATTCATCTGCGTTTTGTTCATCGGCAAGTTTCTAATCAAATTTGACAAATATTTCGCCTGGGTTTAGTCCATCAGCGTGTTTGTAATCAAATTTGACTTAATTTACTGTTGAGTTTTATCATTGACGTGTTTCCAATAGAATTTTACTAAAATTTCACACGGTTTAGTTCTTTAGTGCGTTTCCTATCAAATTTGACTAAAATATCGTCTTGCTTTTATTCATTAGCACGCTTCAAAGAAAATTTGACTACAATTACATTTGTGTTTCGTTAAATGGAACGTTTTAAATCATATTTGAGTAAAATTTCAGCTGGATTTTGTTCATTGGTGCGCTTCCAATCAAAATAGGCTAAAATTTCAAATGAGATTAGTTCATTGGCGCGTTTCCAACCAAATTTGGCTAAAATTTCACCTATGTTTGGTTCATTGGCGCGCTTCCAATCAAATTCAACAAAAATTTCATTTGCGTTTTGTTTATCAGGGGGTTTCTAAACAAATTTGACTAGAATTTTTCATGGGCTCAGTTCATTGGCACGTTTCAAATCAAATTTAAATTTAATTTTCTTCATTAGCGGGTTTCCAGTCAAATTTTACTAAAATTCTACTTACGTTTAGCTCATTGGCGCGTTTTCAATAAAATTCGACAAAAATTTCATTTGCATTATGTTCATCGGTGGGTTTTCAATCAAATTTGACAAAAATTTCACCGGGATTTTGTTTATTGGCATTTTTGTAATCAAATTTGACCAAATTTTCTGTTGAATTTTTTCATTGGCATGTTTCAAATAAAATTTTCCTAAAATTTCGCATGGGTTTAGTTCTTTGGCGGGTTTTCAATCAAATTTGACTAAAATTTCGTGTGGATTTTGTTCATTGGCACGCTTCAAACAAATATGACTACAATTTCATTTGAGTTTTGTTAAATGGCATGTTTTAAATCAAACCTTAGTAAAATTTCATCTGAATTTTGTTCATTGGTGTGCTTCCAATCAAATTTGTCTAAAATTTCAAATGTGTTTAGTTGATTGGTTCGTTTCAAATCAAATTTGACAAAAATTTCACCTTTGTTTTGTTCATTAGCATGTCTCTAATCAAATTTGACTAAAATTTCATCTGAGCTTGGTTCCTTAGCACTTTCCAATCAAATTCGACCAAAATTTCATCTGCGTTTTGATCATCCGTGGGTTTCCAATGAAATTTGACTAGAATTTCACATGGGCTCAGTTCATTGGCACGTTTCAAATCAAATTTGACTCAAATTTAAATTTGATTTTATTCATTAGCGGATTTCCAGTTAAATTCAACTAAAATTCCTCTTATGTTTAGTTCATTGGCGCGTTTTCAATAAAATTTGAAAAAAATTTCATTTGCCTTTTGTTCATCGACGGGTTTCCAATCAAATTTGACAAAAATTTCACCAAAGTTCAATTCATTGGCATGTTAATAATAAAATTTGACCAAATTTTCAGTTGAGTTTTATCATTGGCACGTTTCAAGTTGAATTTTCCTAAAATTTCACATGGGTTTAGTTCTTTGGCGCGTTTCCAATCAAATTTGACAAAAATTTAGTTTGGATTTTGTTCGTTGGCACGTTTCGAACAAATATGACCACAATTTCATCTGCATTTTGTTAAATGACGCATTTTAAATCAAATTTGAGTAAAATTTCATCTGAATGTTTTCATTAGTGTGCTTTCAATCAAATTTAACAAAAATCTCACCTGGGATTAGTTCATTGGCATGTTAATAATCAAATTTGACCAAAATCTCAGTTGAGTTTTATCATTAGCATGTTTAAATTAGAATTTTCCTAAAATTTCACATGGGTTTAGGTCTTTGGCGCGCTTCCAATCAAATTTGACTAAAATTTCATCTCGACTTTGTTCGTTGGCGCATTTCAAACAAATATGACCACAATTTCATCTGAGTTTTAGTTAAAAGACACATTTTCAATCAAATTTGAGTAAAATTTCATCTAAATTTTTTCATTGGTTCGCTTCCAATCAAATTTGACTAAAATTTCACATGAGTTTAGTTCATTAGCATGTTTCAAATCAAATTTGACTAAATTTCAACTTTTTTTTTGTTTATTAGAGTGTCTCTAATCAAATTTGACTAAAACTTAACTTGAGTTTGGTTCATTGGCGCTTTTCCAATCAAATTCGAAAAAAATTTCATCTACGTTTTGTTAATCGGGGGGTTTCCAATCAAATTTGACTAAAATTTCTTATGTGTTCAATTCATTGGCACGTTTCTAATCAAATTTAACTCAAATTTAAATTTGGTTTCGTTCATTAGTAGGTTTTCAGTCAAATTTGACTAAAATTTCGCTTAGGTGTAGTTCCTTGGCGCATTTTCAACAAAATTTGACAAAAATTTCATCTGTCTTTTGTTCATCGATGGGTTTCTAATCAAATTTGATAAAAATTTCGCTTACTTTTAGTTTATTGGCGTGTTTATAATGAAATTCGACTAAATTTATTGTTGGGTTTTATCATTGGCGTGTTTCCAATAGAATTTTACTAAAATTTCACATGGTTTAGTTCTTTAGTGCGTTTCCTATGAAATTTGACTAAAGTTTTGTCTTGTTTTTATTCATTCTCATGCCTTAAAGAAAATGTGACTACAATTTCATCTGAGTTTGGTTAAATGGCGCGTTTTAGAT
>NW_019230598.1:0-3103 GCF_002742605.1 Olea europaea var. sylvestris
CCCTTTCCATACTTCGGGTTAGCTTGGTAAAACTTCGAACTTCTAGAAGTAGAAGGTCCATTTCTCTTCCCAAAACTAGTAGGCAAATAAGAGTTATTCTCATGGTCAACTGAATGTAAACTGATTGATACGTCAAATTACGAAGAACCAACCTCATCTGATCTTCGCTAACACATGCAACACCCAAATCTACTTTTATAAATGGAATTAACACAACAGATGGTGTAGGATCTTCCTCTTCATATTGAGATCGTCTGATGCATCACATGATTGTGCTTGATTTCTTTTATTGTCCACTCTGAATTGTTGCAAAATCAATCTTTACGGTTAGAAAATTCACCCACATCTTTTTCATCAATAGACAAGTATGGATTGATGCCCCGCCCCGCCCTCTGTAACACTAGTGGACTCGGAACGTGGCGTGCGCCGATGACAAATACAAACTAAAAGTCAAATCCACCATCAAGTTTACTACAATTACAATATGCAGCTTTTTATAAATTATTTTTAACAAAATTTCGGCATTATCTCTCCTATAAACAAGACTAACCAACATGTAATCAATTTCACACAAATCCCAAACTATAATACAACACAATAGAAATAAGCCGAAATCTCAACTTTTATCAAAATAACATGAAATGTACATATGGATACAAAATATATAGTGAGCCCCCTAACTATTTATAAGTGATGCAAAATTACATCTAGAAATGATGCCAAGAAACTCAACTGCTACCTGATAAGAAAAATGGTGACAAAATATATGAGTTGATGGCTCAGTGAGTGGAGAAGTTCAAAAATAAATATACTTCTTCATTAACGCATTTTTATCGAAATCAAGTTTACATCAATTAACCAATCACAATTTGCATATAATAATGATAATCAAGATGGGAGACATCTTTATAATGTTGAAATATATAATCTCATAGTCATGATATAATCCATAATATCGTCTCATCACACTACATGTAATCTACCAAAAATGTACCTTCTGACTGAAATATGTAATCCGCTCCTCGGGCGAAGAACTTTCGTCACAGGCCTTTAGCCCCCTCCATGAGTGAAAGCAGGTTTCAAGACCTCTAATAATCAATTCTAGAATACGGTCCAGACTTCTCTGTGAACTATATGTACACAGTCAAGACCAATATTCGGTCAAGACCCCTCCATATAGGATAAAATACGGCCAATACCCCTCTGTGAACTAGAAGAAGTGTATAATCATGGATACTTTTCTGATCGATCTAAAAATCGCATTTCACATTCTCGTTCATAAGTAATCCATGTACAACCTTAATGATTTCACATACATCATAATGAAATAACCTTTCATAATAATCATGTAAATATGCAATAAACTCACATAATTGCACACAATGTAATAGTATAATTAATATAATAATTTCTAAAAATATATAAGTTTTTCCACTCACAGAACTATGTACGCCAAAATCAACTAGATTCGTAAGCTGTCCCGATATTCGTACCGCCTTCCTGAAATATTATATAATTTTTAAATCAACAATCATTTCATATTTAAGCAATTTCTAAAGTTTCTTTAATCCCTTAAGCTAATTTTTCTTTCATTTAACTCAGTTACATAGTTTATTATACTTAATTCAATAGTTCACTTTCAATAGAATTGAATTTAAAATAATAATCTAATAACTATAAAATTAAACATAACTTTCCAATAAATAAGCTTTTACTTATCTTTGAATTTGAAGAATTCAAGCCTTATTTTCTAACGCGTATGGAGAAATTTTTCTATTTTTTTTCTCTTTCTTGTTCCTTTTTTTTATTATTTTTTTCCTCACCGTACCATTTTCTCTCTTTGTGGGTATTGTGTGTGTTTGTATGTGTGAAAATGGATTTACGCTAACTTTGGATTGATACAATCAATCCACCACCGCCCCCTTTTGTTTTATTTGCTTTACATCATTTTGTTTTAGCTTGATAATATTGACTTTTCATTTTTTTTTAAATTAAAGTATTACAATTGACATTCAATTGGGAACAGTTAAAGATGAAAAGGCACATTAACCCCGTAACGGTAATTTCCATACCTTAAAAATAGGAACCGGAGATCATAGTGAAACCAAATCCAGAATATGTATAGTATTGTATAAATTCACTCACAAATGGAAGATAAATGCAGCCTAATCTTTTTAGTAGTGTATTAGCATATCAACTAAATACTAATTCAAGCAATATTTGCTCAATAAGATTAGAAAATTGACCCTAATCTTTTTAATCTATAAATGAGTTTGAACAGATATTCACATTCAGTTTGGAAAACAGTTTCAAATGAAGCAGGACAATTCAATGCCATTTTGTCCAATTTCGAGACAATAAAAAAAAAAAAAAAAAGGCCGAATAAATGCGGCGAAGCCAATTTTTAATACTCTACAGCTTTCTATTGAACTCGATTTTCTTGAAAAGGTATACATCATCAGCCAGACAACTACGGTGTTGCAACGAAAATTAGGGATATTCAAATTCATAAGCACAATGTACGCAAGTATGAATGTGATGAGCTATATTATTTTATAGTAATAACTAAACCATTAGCCACTAGTGCTTTAAGTAATAAGAAAGTAAGGGTGTGTTTGGTTTGTGTTTCCGTCTTCTGTTTTCAATTTTGAATTTATTTTTATTTTTCTATTTTGAGAGACTATTTTCGAATTACAGAAAACATGTTTGATTTGTCATTTTGAAAAATAGTTTCTCAAAACAGAAACTAGAAAATGCGTTTCATTTAGAATTTTTAGAAATTATTTTATGACATTTATTCAATTAATTTGATTATTTAGTAAAATATAATATTTTATGCTAGTATATTACTAGATAATATATATTTTAAACTTTGTGAATTTATAGTTTGTTCTTGCTACAAAAATAAAATAATGAATAATGAATTTATAGACCAAAAATAGGAATCATTGTAAAACATATCAATGAAATATTTTTTCAATTAATTTGATTATTTAGTAATACGTATCAATTTTATGCATATATATGATAAAAAAATATAAATTTTAAAGTTGGTAAAAAAAATGAAAACATTGTATATCTCGAACAATTGCATCGAAATCAT
>NW_019230599.1:0-3102 GCF_002742605.1 Olea europaea var. sylvestris
GCCCCCGGCGCAATTTTTGTTTCCCATCAACCTGCCAAATTTTAGCCCATTCCGATACCGTGCGAAAAATGACGAAATTGCCCACGGCGCGATTTTTGTTTCAAGTCAACTTGCAAAATTTCAGCCAATTCCGACACAGTCGCGAAAAATGACGAAATTGCCCCCGATGCATTTTTGTTTCCGATCAACTTGTCAAATTTGATCCGATTTCGACACCGTCGCGAAAAATTATGAAATTGCACCCGGTGCAGTTTTTATTTCCAATCAACCTGTCAAATTTTAGCCCATTCAGACACCGTCGCGAAAAATGACGAAATTACCCCCGGCACGATTTTTGTTTTCGATCAACCAGTCTAATTTTGGCCCATTTCGACACCATCGCGAAAAATGACGAAATTGACCCTAGCGCGGTTTTCATTTCCAGTCAACCAGCCAAATTTCAGCCCATTCCGAGACCGTCGCGAAAAATTACGAAATTGTCCCCAGCGCGGTTTTTATTTCCAATCAACCTGTCAAATCTGAGCCTATTCTGACACAGTCCCAAAAAATGACGAAATTACCCCCGGCGCGATTTTTGTTTCCAATTAACCTGTCAAATTTCCCATTCCGGCACCGTCGCGAAAACTGATGAAATTGCCACTGGCGTGGTTTTTGTTTCCGATCAACCCGTCAAATTTTAGCCCATTCAGACACCGTCGCGAAAAATGACGAAATTGCCCCCGGCACGATTTTTGTTTCCGATCAACCTGTCTAATTTTGGACCATTTCGACACCGTCACGAAAAATGACGAAATTGCCCCTGGAGCGATTTTTGTTTTCGATCAACCTGTCAAATTTGAGCCCATTCCGACACCATCGTGAAAAATGACGAAATTGCCCCTAGCGCAGTTTTCGTTTCCAGTCAACCAGCCAAATTTCATCCCATTCCGAGACCGTCGCGAAAAATGACGAAATTGCCCCCGACGCGATTTTTGTTTCCAATCAACCTGTCAAATTTGATCCCATTTCGACATTGTCGCGAAAAATTACGAAATTGCCCCCAGCGCGGTTTTTATTTCCAATCAACCTGTCAAATTTGAGCCCATTCCGACACAGTCGCGAAAAATGACGAAATTATCCCCGGCGCGATTTTTGTTTCCGACCAACCTGTCAAATTTTAGCCCATTCCGACACCGTCTCGAAAAATGACGAAATTGCCCCCGACGCGATTTTTGCTTCCAGTCAACCAGCTAAATTTCAGCCCATTCCGACACCGTCGTGAAAAATGACGAAATTGCCCACGGCGAAGTTTTTGTTTCAAGTCAACCTACAAAATTTCAGCCCATTTCGACACAGTCGCGAAAAATGACGAAATTTCCCCCGGCGCTATTTTTGTTTCCGATCAACCTGTCAAATTTGATCCCATTTCGACACTGTCGCGAAAAATTACGAAATTGCCTCCAGCGTGGTTTTTATTTCCAATCAACCTGTCAAATTTGAGCCCGTTAAGACACAGTCGCCAAAAATGACGAAATTATCCCCGACGCGATTTTTGTTTCCGATCAACCAATCAAATTTTAGCCCATTCCGACACCGTCTCGAAAAATGACGAAATTGCCCCAGGTGGGATTTTTCCTTCCAGTCAACCAGCCAAATTTCAGTCCATTCCGACACCGTCGTGAAAAATGACGAAATTGCCCACGGCGCGGTTTTTGTTTCAAGTCAACCTGCAAAATTTCAGCCCATTCCGACACGGTCGCGAAAAATGGCGAAATTGCCCCCGACGCGATTTCTGTTTCCGATCAAGCTGTCAAATTTGATACCATTTCGACACCGTCGCGAAAAATTACGAAATTGTCCACGGCGCGGTTTTTATTTCCAATTAATTTGTCAAATTTGAGCCCGTTCCGACACAGTCGCGAAAAATGACTAAATTACCCCCGGCGCGATTTTTGCTTCCAGTCTACCAGCCAAATTTCAGCCCACGCCGACACCGTCGCTAAAGATGACAAAATAGCACTCGACGCGATTTTTGTTTCCAGTCAACATGTAAAATTTCAGCCCATTCCGATACCGTCGCGAAAAATAACGAAATTGCCCCGGCGCGATTTTTGTTTCCGATCAACCTGTCAAATTTTAGCCCATTCCGACACCGTCGCGAAAAATGAAGAAATTGCCCCTGGCGCGATTTTTGATTCCGATCAACCTGTCAAATATGAGCCCATTCCTACACCGTCACTAAAAATGACGAAGTTGCCCCCGGTGCAGTTTTTGTTTCCGATCAACACGTCAAATTTTAGCCCATTCCGACAGCGTCAAGAAAAATGACGAAATTGCCCCTAGGGCAATTTTTATGTTCGATGAACCAATCAAATTTTAGCCCATTCCGACACCGTCGCGAAAAGTGACAAAATTGCCCCCAGCGTGATTTTTGCATCCAGTCAACTAGTCAAATTTCTGCCCATTCTGACACCGTCGCGAAAAATGACGAAATTGCCCCTGGCGCGATTTTTGTTTTCGATCAACCTGTCAAATTTTAGCCCATTCCGACACAGCCGCGAAATATGACGAAATTGCCCCCGACGAGATTTTTGTTTTCAGTCAACCTGTCAAATTTTAGCCCATTCCAACACCGTCGTGAAAAATGACGAAATTGCCCCCGGCGCGATTTTGCTTCCAGTCAACCAGCCAAATTTCAGCCCATTCCGACACCGTCGCGAAAAATGACGAAATTGCCCACGGCGCGATTTTTGTTTCAAGTCAACCTGCAAAATATCAGACCATTCCGACACCGTCGCGAAAAATGACGAAATTACCCTCGGCGCAATTTTTGTTTCCCATCAACCTGCCAAATTTTAGCCCATTCCGATACCGTGCGAAAAATGACGAAATTGCCCATGGCGCGGTTTTTGTTTCCGATCAACCTGTCAAATTTTAGCCCATTCTGACACCGTCGCGAAAAATGCTTAAATTGCTCCAGGCGCGGTTTTTGTTTCTGATCAACCTGTCAAATTTCCCAATCCGGCACCGTCGTGAAAATTGACGAAATTGCCCCAGGCGCGGTTTTTGTTTCCGATCAACCTGTCACACTTGAGCCCATTCTGACACAGGCGCGAAAAATGA
>NW_019230600.1:0-3102 GCF_002742605.1 Olea europaea var. sylvestris
CTTTATTCCATTAGGAGGCTTGACCAAGGTCCAAACCTTGTTCACTTGTGTTGAGTTTCATCTCGAGTTTCATGGCCTCTTGCCGTCTCTTTTAAGTCAACACTTGACTTTATTTTGTTGTAACTAGCAGGTTCATTATCCTGGATCACTGATTAATGATTCGCACTTTCTTGAAGGTCGAATGAGCTTACTAGATTCACATAGAGCTGTCATGTCCTCAGGAGTCTTTACTTCCTGATCCAAAGTATGTCCCATATCAGATATGGGATCAAACTCAGATTTATCTACTTGGTTAACTATATCTGTGGACTTTTGAACTCTTTCAAAATTCTATTTTACTCCCACTGTCCTCTCCTAGAGTAAACATTTTCTCTAAGAAGACGATATGTCGTGAGACGAAGACTTTCTTCATGATAATAGAATTTATATTCAATTGTCTCCTTTGAATATCTCACAAATATGTATTTATCGGATTTAGTCTCAAACTTATCTGATTTAAGGCGCTTCAAATAAGCGTCATGGCCCCAATTTTTCATATAAGATAAATTGGGACTATTGTCTTTCCATAACTTGTATGGAGTTCTGTTAACCAATTTAGATGGGACATGGTTTAGTGTGTTGCACACTGCAATCAATGCGTGACCTCAAAACAATTTTGAGAAATTTACATGGCTTGTTATTAATCGCATTATATGTAATAATTAACGATTCCTCCTTTTAGATACACCACCTTGCTGCAGTGCATAAGAAGGAGTCCATTGCACGAGAATCTCATTCTTTCTTAGATAATCTAAATTTTATCTTTAAGATACTCTCACTTGATCGAATCTTAATGTGAAGGTATCTTTATCTCTTTGTTTCTCTGATTCTAGTGTGAATCCCTTGAACTTTTCAAGAGTTTCATGTTTAAGTTTTCATCAAGTATATTTGATCATTGATGAAATAAGAGAGACATTACCCGACATTGATTGACATGAATCCATATGCATCACTATGCATTAGACCGGTAATTATGCTGACATTTCTTCTTTTCAAGCAAAAGAAGATTTGGTTATTGTGCCAGACATGCATAATTTGTACTTGTCAAAATGAATTAATCCCAAGTATACATCTTTATGTAACTTTGGAATTATATTTTATCTAAATGACAAAGCCTGTCATGCCAGATTTTGGTAATAATTAGATTATAGTATTTATGCCTTATAATTTCTATACTTATTATAGAATCTTTAGTATTAAAGAATATAAATGTCGTTTTATAATTTACGATCTTTAACAAGATAAACAAGAACAACAATTGTCCTTAACATTAAAATAGTTCATGTCCGAACATGAAATTCATTTTAATGTTCCAGCTATAGTTGGCATAAAACGACATTTCTCTAATCTCAATACTAAACTAAAAGGCAATGGTAAGAAGTATATTCATACAGGTAATGTAGCAACCTTTGCTCATCTCCAACGTGTATGTCAACTTCTCCCTTTCGTAGTGGTGTACTTCTTTTTAGTTTCTCCATATTTGTATAAATACGATATTTACACCTGGAATCATATACCTAAGAAACTCGTGAAGTAGACGTAAGCTATACAATATTCCTTCCAATGACCTTTCATTCTATAATGAAACCAAGGGTCATCAGATTTGGTACTTGTCCTTTCGCCTATACTGTCTTAACCATATTGGGTGCTTTCACAAAGCCCCTTTAGACTTCCTCTTAATATCTTTAAAGAAATCAATGGTTTCCCCACTACCAACTTCGATAAAGGGGTTAACAGTCCTAAGCATGTTAAGCAACTCAATATTTTTGCATTCAAGCTTATTCACGTTAAATTCATAATTAGTCGTGAATAGCTTTAGCTGACAGAGATTACTGGACCAAGTCACTACTTAGTTCATGGTTTATGATTGAATACAGTTGAGACATTTCTCAACGTCAATCATCTTCAGTGTCTAAGCATCGATTGAAGATTACTCTGTCATTTTGCACCAGTATAGTTGTTTGGAAGTCTCATATCCTTCCACACATGATTATTATCATACAACTCTTTGTAGTGAAGAATCATGTGTTAACATCTATACTCTCAAGTTGTTTTTGTAACTCAGTGACATAGATGCAAGTATCACATACGTTGCAGTACTATTATCATCACTGCGTTTACTATAGTAGCCACCTCTTCTTTAATCGAGTCATCAGCAAGTGTCTATGGAAAGGGCTACTCAAGGATGTGACCAATTTTCTCATGCATAAGAACAATTCTCAAATTGCAGTGTCAATTAAGAAAAAATAATTTGGTTGTTGACATCTAGTATGCCATTCAAAAACATATGGTTTCTCAGATTCAATATAAATGTAAATGACGAAAAGGAAAAGAATAAAATATATAAAATGCATTAATTAATTTAATATGGTCTTTTATTAAATTAATTATGCTCCCACTGTTTAAATAAAATTTATGACCCTCTCACATAAATTTATGGAGTCCATGCTTGACTCCCAGTGGGCTGGGATCTCATCTATTATATTAAGACCTTGAGTGTACTCAACAAGCCCTAATATAATATTTGGGTAGATACTATTATCAATTGTATCTCCATACAACTCCCAGATCATTAAGCTGACAACTCTTTATTTTCACACATCTTATGTGTTAGCTTAACATGCCTCTAAAATTTATCTCCTTGAGTGTACTCAACAAAAGATAAATTTTAGTTAAGTCAAACCCATCATTCAGAAATATCAAATATTTCATAGTGTCAAACATATCCCTAATGGACCAGCCTTGAGTGTACTCAACAAGCTGAGACGATTTGGGACTTTGATTTTTCACTATAATGATGGAAGGCGATTACAAATGTGACTTAATATTTTATGGAGGGATTTTGCATTCACGAGTCTCATCAACAACAATACAATCATATATATTATTATTATACATCTACTATGCGAATAAATATATATATATATATAATAGTGTGGACGATAATGGATTTTTACTATCTAGTCTTCCCGAGCCATATGGAAGACTAGTTGGTCAATTCCTAGGGGGTATAGCATTGAACAGTGTTAATGCACCATCTCCATGGTCTCCACCTCTTTTTAT
>NW_019230601.1:0-3101 GCF_002742605.1 Olea europaea var. sylvestris
GAACAAATCTGTGAGTTAGGTAACCAACAATGAAATTTCTGATATTTTCCATCCATTCAAGTCCATGTTTGGCTAAGTTCAAATTATACTTTAAAGTAAACATGTAAGGTTTTTTGTTGGTCTAAGTTACAATAAATTGTTTATTTTAGAGTTAACTCATACTTTACCATCAAATATGTAAAATTTTATTTATAAATAACAAGATATTATATTTCCAAACATGTTTAGAAGTAACATTAACGTTGCAAATTAACATAGCCAAACATGCTCTTATCCAAGCCCTAACCTTAATGGTTGGAATATTCCGAGGCCACACCAGGAGAGTTTGAATACGTCCTCGTTGATTAGTTAAATTAGTTATATTTAATTAATTGCATAAAAATAATTGCCCACTTACAAAGCAATTTGATTTTTTCAAGTACATAAACAAAGTCAACTCAACTCTAGAAGAATTGGTTACGGCCATTGAAAATTGAAAAGGATATCAAACACAAATGTTTGAAAGAGCACTGCTTGGTCTTGTGGATTTTTATTCATTTATTTATTTTTTTCAGATTTTTTATAAAGGACATGTGGTAGCATCTGATTAGACCTTGACCAAAAGAGAAGTAAACGCACAATTCTGGCAGCATATAAAATTCCATTTGGATCCAAAGTAAACGAAAGACTTGGAATTTGCAATTAAACCTACTAAGATTTGACTAGGTATTTGGTAGTACATAATACGTGTAGTACAACACATTTGTTAGAAATTGTTGGAAATGATTTTATAGAAATCATACATAACAAATATTTTATTGAAAGTCTATGGATTCATGATCTCACTAATTATTAGATTCACTTTATAACTATTTTAAGTTGATTATGTAGGGATTTAAAGGAATTAGCTTTGTGGTGTGACTACCGTTGGATGTGATGAATTCACTGTATAAAATATGAAAAGTAATTACCATTGAATGATGGCATGTTGCCTTATCTTAACGATCGCGCATCAATGTCATATGCATCACCTCCGATGTCTTAAGTTGAGGTGGTATTAAATGACTCTAAAAGTAGCCACAGTATTTTCTAGATCTACCATATGAAAAGTTGACTAAGAGGCATTTGCTGTAGATATGTAAAATTAATTAATCATACAAAAAATCTCTTCGATGAGGCGAATCTAGAGATGGCAATCGGGCTCGTCGGCTTGGGCCACCCGCTCGACTCGGGGCTCTGTAGACCCGAGCCCCATATGGGACACGGGCTTTGCCCGAGCCGGCCCATGAGCTCGCGAGCTTTTAAAAAAATAAAAAATTTAAAAAAATTTTGAGGCTCCCTTTTAAGGTAGCAGTTTAGAAAAGGAAAAAAAAGGAGGGTAGAAAACGAGCCTGCCCGGCCCGGAAAAAAGCCCGAGCAAAAGCTCGGGCCAAGCCTTTTTTTTGGCCGAGCTTTTGCTCGGTCCGGCTCAAGCCCGCAAAAAAGCTCGGCCATTTTAACTGGGCCGAGCCCGAGCCAAAACTTTAGGCTCGCGAGCCGGCTCGGTCCCGCTCGTTTACATCCCTAGGCGAATCTATGAAAGATTCCTTGTGAAAGGCTCACAGCTTTGAAAATCCGATCAGAATGATTCGCCTCAAACGCGGAGGTTTGACCTCCACACGTTTTGTTGGGTCGACTAGGACATTTAGCTCACTTCGGCTTCCTTCGTCATGGCTTCAATTAGGCGGGTGAGCAAAGTAATGTAGATTGCCGGCCTTAGGTGGATTCTTGTTGTTCCCCTAATTGGCTGCAATGTAGGCAATAATAAGAGCCTTGTACAACAACACGTAACAGTTATTAAAAAATGTGAAGAAGAAATTTTACTTAATTGATTAAATTCATTGCAAAGATTCACTTAACGATGGAAATAAACAAATATCTTATTCACTTATTTCGATTGTAAATTAAAGAGACAACGGATCTAGACCAGTAAATTATTTTGTCATCAAACTGTTCTGTGGGTTCACCAAATGTTTAATTGTCATAACTATGGGAAAAAGAAAAATAGAATTCCTATGCTAATAAAAAAACATATTGGATGGTTGAGTGATTCAATTGTACAGAATTTTATTCCTATCCTCTTAAAATGTAAAAGAGTATTGTCAAACTTCCTAGTTTATATTATTTGTTTGCTTGCTTTCAAATTAAATGCAAAGTTGATACTTAGCTTTTGTTCTTGCAGAACTAACAGGAAGAAAAGAATAAAGTTCCCGAATAAAAATACAAAAGTGACAATAATTAGCGGGGACAAAGCTATAGGTACCATCGTAAAGTTAATTAATTTGGTACGGAAGGAATGGAATAATTTGATTAGCAAGTCATCCAATGCCAAACATTACACTATAAAATTATGTCTCGTTCTCATTACAATATTTCTACATAAAACATAAGGCTTTTGTTTTAATCCTTATTCGTGAGATTGCCTTCTTATATATATAATTAAAACACTACCAACTTTCATTCTCTATTTTATTTCCTCACTTAATATACATATTTCGATCAAACTGGAAAGCTTGTGCTATTGCAGTAGGGCACATAACATCCTCGAATCACAAGGTAGCTGGTTTTTCTTAATTATATACGTTTATTCAATCTTTCTACACATATATATTTACTCCATTTTGTAGTGACTCCAATTTAATTAATTTTTTCAGTACTGTTCATTAGCGTGATTGGGCATATTTGGACCACAAGGTAGGTACTCCCAATGCATTTTCATGCCTCTGAACATTTAATCACAAATGTTTTCCTTCTCACCCATAATCAATAAATTTGCTCAATAAAAAAAAAATTAATAATAATAATAACAGTAAGTACAAAAATCCATAAATCCAAACATTCAATCTGAATATGAATAAAAGGTAAAAAATAACGGAAACATGCATAATAACGGATTGTGAAATATCAACTTAGCTCATGTAAATCTATAAATAAAAAATTTCTAGTTTAATTTTCTTTTAGTATTATTTAGAATAATAACTTATTTGTTTGAGCCCTATTTTTTCAAAACTCATTTTCAACTACACATTCTTCCAAAAGATAATTTTACACATAAATCTAATTTTTGTTTTTTTGTTTTTTTT
>NW_019230602.1:0-3101 GCF_002742605.1 Olea europaea var. sylvestris
TGGGTATGGAAAATATCACCATTTTCGGGGAAGGGTGGTGTTTTTCTTCTTTTTATTTATTTATTATTATTATTATTATTATTATTATTATTATTATTATTATTATTATTTTTTACCTTTGATTTTTAAGTATATATTTGTGATTGATTTGTAATTTGTCGAAAATTTTGGATTATAGTTGCAATTAGCTTTACCTTTTTATTCTTTTCTTTTTGTTTTATTTGAATAGGAGGTAAAAATTGATGAAAATGACATTTTTAGCAAATGAAAGTTGGAAATAGGGGTAAAAATGTCAAAATGAAAGGTATAGACGTTTTGCACAATAACATTGAAAGATAAGGACGTTTTGTGCTATTTAACCCATTTTAATGATAAGGCCCATGATGTTATCGATTTTTGTATATTTTCGGGAAAAATTACGCCCAAGCATGTATTTTAACTTCCAATTTCAAAGATAAGATTTAAAATTTATTTATTCAAAATTCAGGTTGTAATTAAATTTTTTATTTAAATAATAATATTATTAAATTAACTTATTCTCTCTCTCTCTCTCTCTCTCTCTCTCTCTCTCTCTCTCCCCACTAGGTAAAACCGAAGGCGACGGCAATGGTGATCTAACAATGACACCTCTACCTCCTCCATTCCCCATTGAGCCCTTAAACTTTCTATGAGTCATGGATACATGGATCAGGCGTGAAAATATTCATCATCTTCGATGAGGGCCACCCATCACCGCTACAATAGCGATGCTTATTGCCACTGTTATAAGCAGCATGGGTGAGTAAATATCTGGTTGAATTTGTTTTGGTCAATCGACAAGTAATTTATTTTTAAAATTGATACAGATTATTTAAAATTTATTTTTACTCAACTCATTTTTAACCTTATATTTTCTTAATAAAATAATTTTACACATCGATCCATATATATATTTTTTCCTTTTTAATTATACGTTCTTCAAAAAATAATTTTTCACTAATCTATTTTCGTAAAAGAAAAAAAAATCTACCTCAAACGTGCCTTCGGTTATTTACGTGCGACAGGGAGACTCAAGGTAGATGTAAAGCTCCGATTTGATAGGAATTAAAATCAAATTTTTATTAGATTTTAATAAAAATTGATCAAATAGATGGTTGAAAAGTAATGAATCTAGTGAAATATATCTGTTCAGAAATTTGGGGCCAATAAACAGCAAACATGTCTCATCTAATCTAGCCTTTTTCTCAACTTGCAGCTGCCAAAACAGCTCCTCTCTTTTTCCTATACCTGGCGGCTTATTGGATGTCATGTCATGATTACTATTGGCTAATTTAAGGTGCCCTCAAAACTACTGTCCACCTCCCACACCCGAGAAAATCTTTTGGTCGCACTGTCCATGTGATGTGACTGTCCAACGTCGAGGAGCCATCTCGACAAGTAGCCTACACAACTCTACTAAAGATTTTCTCCGCACCCCCAATATTTAAAATTGACTGGTAAAGTGTGTAAATAAGTGATAAATTTATTAATCAAATTTTAAGCAATGATGTGAAGTGCCGTCGAATGTACAATCTTAACCTCTCATTTTACGAGCATTTGTAACAATCACGTGAACTCAACCTCAAAATTGACTTCTAAAGAGAGTGCCAAGTTAGTTAGTAATTCACAAACTACACCTTAATCTAGCCATACAAGATCATTACATTACAATCCTATCACATTTTATAGTCTCAACAACTCATATTCTTAGCTAGACGAGTCCACGCAACTAAAACTCTAGTAGAAGTAACCCTCATACATCAATCTGCTCGGTCAAGAAGAGTGCTAGCTCTTTATATAAAACCCACTCTGAGATCAAATGTAGGAAAAATGCCCAATCAACTGTGAATAATGATGACTACTTTGTAATACTTAGTATTCTAACTCCAAAACAATGTCCCTTGGGTATCATCATGGGCTGACTTTTGATATTACAAAGTGATTGTCACTCCTTCCCCAAAACTTGACACTGCGAAATTTATGAGTCAATTTCTTTGCTTGAACAGAAGCAGGCTGCTAGAATTAACACTGTAAAATCTATCCTTTTTTTTCGCAATTATCCAACAAAAAATCGTCAAGTGTTATCTGTATTAATTCTAACAATATTTTTTTTTGTACAAATAGTAAATCTCTTTATGACTTATTGTACACTTGTGAAAAGAAGATGAAATGGGACCCAATATTGTGATCGCACAAACAAACAAATCCATCATTTTGACCAAATCCTTTGTTCCTTGATCCTATAAACCTATACCTCTACTCTTCAACATAGGCGTCTGATCTGACCACTTTATTTAAAACCTCCCATTGAAACGTCCCTTTTTAACCTCTCATTAGTCCACTTCCATTTCTTCAACTTTATTTGCAAATTCAAATACATACAAAAGAGTACACAATATTGTTTCCTATATAGAAGAGTAACAACACCCAGAAACTTGGAAAATCAGATGAGAGTAAATTAACAATGCTGGCAATTGGGACAAGAGAAATTCATCTAAGAACAACGTGCAACTTGGTCTTGACTTGTTCTCGTACCCTCCACTGCCAACCAAAATCATAAATAAATTTTCATCTATATTAGAACAAAACCAAAGAAAATATACATAGTAAAGAAATTTTTTTATATTTCCATAGCGGTCAACCTGCAAGTCATTTATCTCCTCATCTGTGAGTGAACGCTCCATTGATCGATATGCTATCCTATAACAATGACTGGTCATTCCTTTCTTGTTGGTGAAGTTGTCTATCAATTTCACCTGGCAAGAAAATTGATATGATATGATGAATTAAATAAATTATGAAAAGAAAATTTTCCTTCAGCTAGCAGATGAGGAATATCAACACTCCAAATTTGTATACTTTGGGAAACACACATCAGAACATTTTTATTAGGAGTTTCTAACTTATGGCTCCTTTCTAATGATAATGAGTAAGATCTAGTAAAAGTGAAAGGACAGTGCATTGCATAACTACATACATGCACTTTTCTTCTCTCAAGCGCAGTAATTAGGCGCCAGAAATGGAAAAAATTAAACATCGAATCACTCAAACGTGACAAATTTAGCTTTTCTTCGGTTAAAAAA
>NW_019230603.1:0-2318 GCF_002742605.1 Olea europaea var. sylvestris
AAATGAGACTTTTCCCTAGTTCGTTAACAGGAGTAGCTTTCTCCTGGTTCATTAACTTGCCAGCGAACTCTGTTCAAACATGGTAACAATTGGAACAGTTGTTTCATGCTCAATTTTACAAAACTGAATCTGAAGTCACTTTGGCTGATTTGGCGAATCTACGTCAAATGCCAAATGAATGGGCAGAAAGTTTTCTCCAAAGGTTCAAAACAGCAAGAAGCAAGTGTTTTGTACCTTTGCTCGAAAAAGAATTTGTCAAGATCGCACAAGGCTGCTTGAGCTTTGATTTAAAAAAGAAGTTCCAAGACAAGGAATTTCCCGACCTTTTCCAGTTGAGTGCGAATGTCATTAGGTATGAGCGATTGATAAGAGAAGAAGAACAAATAAAAAATTCTAGCAAAGGGAGTTATTACAGAGACCCAAATTTTGACGTTCATACCATCGATGACGAATCGTACGATCAGGCCGAAATATGTTTAGCCGAATTAGTAAAAGGGGATACATATACTTGTCCCATAATGGCCAAACCTAGACCATCGGGCAAAGATGAGCCCATAAAGGATGGAAACATAAAGGCTAGAACGTTCTCGTTCGATGTAACCAAAGCTGACCTTATATTCGATAAGTTATATAGGGATAAGCAAATAAAGCTGAGCGATAAGCACAAATTGCCAAACCCTGAACAAATAAAGGGTAAAAAATATTGTAAGTGGCATAATGCATGGTCACATTTGACTAACAATTGCTTCGTTTTTCGTCACGTATTGCAGGATGCTATTGAGTCAGGACGAATTACGTTCGACGATAAGAAAAAGATGGTAGTGGACGAGAATCCTTTCCCACAGCCACTTGGAGTAAACATGGTAACATCTGGATTCAAGAACAAGTTACCAAAATTCAAGTTAGTCATAGATGACGGAGAAGAAGATCCTAAGCCACATCCCAGCGTCTTTGAACGTATCAAAGGAAAAGAACCAAAAAAGGACGAAGACGTCCTGTGTGCAAGGTGTAAAAGGGAAGTAAATGGAAACACGGAGAAACCAGAGACATGGCAGCATCCTCGTCGCCCTGTTTTCTTCCCAAACGTTCAGCCCGGTAGAGGACGAGGTACATCATTCTATAGAGGACCGCCTTTTGAAAGGCAGTTCAGACCAACATATGTTGGAAGAACATTTAGGCCGCAACCTCGCCGGCCAAATGTATGGCATTCATTCCAGTACACTGCAGGAAGAGCAATACCCTTCGATGAGATGACTAGGACTCAACAAAGGCGTTTCCAGCGAAACTACGGACGGATGATGAGGCAGCAACAAGGAATGCCACACCCTAAAGCACCTCTACTACTCAAGGTAGCCAATCAAAAAGTTTTAAAGGGTAATAAAGAGATTGGTACAAATGAATCAATGAAAGAACTGCCAGAAACCTCTTCTGGGAGATCAAGGTTTGAGAGAGACAAAAGGGATGAAGAAGATCCAGATGAGCCCCTTGCTATCCAATTTGGTACATTGCCTCCTGTCATGGCCAATAATTACCTACTGGCCAATGAGTTCAAAAATAAGGAAAAAGAAGAAGAGAGGGAGGACAACGAAGGAGAAGCCTGCGTGCTGGTGCGCGAAGTAGACTTATTGGGGGAGCCATCTGGGCGTCCTTTCGATTTCTACGTACTGTACGGGACACCCAAAAGGAAGAAGAGAGTGCCTCGCTCTGAGAAGTATGGGTCACCTCCAAAAATAATGCCTCCTCCCACAGGTTGGATGACTGATGTGGAAGCAAAAATAATGCCTCCTCCCACAGGTTGGATGACTGATGTGGAAGCAAAAATAATGCCTCCTCCCACAGGTTGGATGACTGATGTGGAAGCAAAAATAATGCCTCCTCCCACAGGTTGGATGACTGATGTGGAAGCAAAAATAATGCCTCCTCCCACAGGTTGGATGACTGATGAGGAAGCAAAAATAATGCCTCCTCCCACAGGTTGGATAACTGATGAGGAAGCATTAGAAAAAAGCAAGAAGGAGATTCAGGAGACAGAGGATCGACGTGACATACTACACGTCGACCTATCACAAGGGGATAATTCGACAGAAACAAGCAAGAGGTAGAAATAGAGGCTGCCGAAAAGGTTGTTTTTAAACGGCCAGCCATGAAGTTGACAAAACACCTGAGGTCATTATACGTTAAAGCTCTAGTTAACGGCGTCCCAGTGGCAAAAGTGCTTGTCGACAATGGAGCAGCTATAAACACCATTCCATCCAGAATGATGAGAAAGCTCGCAAAGACAGAGGGTGATATGATTCCTACAGAAGTCATCCTCACCA
>NW_019230603.1:2470-3100 GCF_002742605.1 Olea europaea var. sylvestris
TGGATACACGGAAGTCGATGTATACCCTCGTCGCTCCATCAATGCCTGATTTTTTGGAATGACAAAGGCGAAGCAGAAGTGGTGCAGGCCGATCATAGGCCTTTTGTCGCAGAAGCAAACTCAGTGGAAAAGTTTATGTACGAAGGAAACTATGGACCTGTCAGAGTGGTACAAGACGGGGAAGAAACTCAAGTTGTCACACAAAGCGAAGAACCACTCTCAGTGGACGCACTCACTGAGATGTTCAAACAGATGAGGCCAAATATAGTGGCCTTGGGAGAGTCAGTGATTGGCAAAAGAATAATCAAGGAATCTTGAATGGATTCTGAATTGCAAAAGCAAATGGCCGATATTCAGGCCTTCAAAGCCAGACTGATGGTTTTCAATAAGGAATGCAATGACAAAGCAAAGGAAGAGACTGCCCTAAAAGCGTTGAAGGACAAGTTGGTAGTATTCGAGTTAGAGCAAAGCCTTGGTCGAGAAGTCAACAAAGTGGACTGTTTGGAAGAGGAAGTACTTACAAAAGAACTGGACGACGAAGTGATGAAGATTGCCAAACCTGGATACGCTCAAGCACAAGACCCTCTGATCAAAGTAAATATTGGCAATGAAGGAGAAGATCACCCAACG
>NW_019230604.1:0-3100 GCF_002742605.1 Olea europaea var. sylvestris
ACATTAATATAACAGACATATTTAGCTAACAGATAAAAATTATAAGGCACAACCCACCTATTATCAAGGAAATGTTTTATAACCTTAACTTTGTTACCATCGTCACGTCTTCTATACTTAAGAGTTCTCATCCAAATAAGTGTGTGTATTGTGTTTATGTAAATAATGACTTCTACATGTTCTACCATTTTGCACACACACATTGTTTGGATTTAAAGAACCACAATGACCATGCATCATATATTTAATAACAACGGAATGCAAATAAGGATACTCTGTACTATCAAGAATTTCAGCAGACACTATTCTGTCTACATTTTCAAGAGAAATATTCTTGGAACATGATTTAAGTATAATTAAAAAGTGAGCATGTGGTAAACCTCTTTTTTGAAACTCTCTCTCTCTCTCTCTCTCTCTCTCATATATATATATATATATATAACCATTGCATACATATATCTTTTATTTAGATCCCTAGGTCCTCCTATGAATGAGGATGATAAAATAATCCTCCTAACTATACTTGATCCTTTAGTTTTACCATTTTGCACACTATCAACAATTCCTTGATAAAGCTCACTACGTATTCCTATCTGATTGTCACGGAAGTAATCCAATATAGAAGATTCAACTTTAACATACATATCAACTACATACTATTGGAAAAGTCTACCAACATGTAATAGAATAGAGTTATCTAATGACATTACTTGTATTTTGTAAAATAATACTCATAACCGGAGACTTGGCATCGTTTCAGCTTTTTTTACAAAGTTGAAGATGCATTAAACACTAGTAAAAAATGTAATTATAATTAAAAAAATAAAGCAATTCATAATCTAAAATCTTAAAACAAACCAATAACTCATATTCAAACCTGTCATTTCATTGTTTAGCAATTCTTATGAGAGTTAACATAATGTGCATCAATCAATGATTGTACACAAAGAATATCATCATGTTTGTGCAATTTTTTTACCCTTTCAATGCCCTGATGCCAACCATGTTCACCATTAGGAAATAACAAAGGATGCTGGAGAGAGTCATAACATCAAAAGTAATAGTGCACTTTATGTTTGCTACCAGAATGAGCATAAATAGATATATCACGATTTTCAATATTTTCTGATATTCCATCATCTACCAAAATAGCAGCAACTTGTGATATTGTTGGAGCGTTGTAAACTCTTTGATTCATACTTAAAATAGATATAATTTTTATAAGATGACTTTGTAAATTAGGAGCATTAGTTAAATTTCTAAAGAATTTTTCGTAAGGATTAATCTGTAAGATGTGAAGTAATTTCTCAATAATTGATTGAGATAATCCATCTGATATTTTAAATCGATTTTGTATCTCATTCTCGGTCTTGTAAAAATAAATCTGTAAATAAGAAGGCTTAGAATATATAGGAAAGAGATTATTCAGGTAATGATATATCTGTCCATGAATTCTAAAAGTATATATTCCTTTGTTCCTTTTACATAAGTCTTTATCATATTTTACTCCAAATGAAATAAATGCAAGACTACAATTGTAAGTTCGGATATAAATTTTAAATTCAACCGATTCATCAAAGGGGATGTAAATAAATCATACAATTCTGGAGGTACATTATTTATCTTTAATTGAACGGTTCCATCAGAACAACAAAAACCGTTACTTTCTCTTTTAAATTTCTTTGCTCTACAGAAATTACAAATTGTTGGAAGAGGTAACAAATAACATTATTTTGGAATTTGTTGTAAAATGTGTACATTTGAACTACTTTTTTTTTTTTTTTTGCCTAAGAAGCAATACCTAACAAATACGCAAATTGCAATTAATTCCAATATATAAACTTCATCTTGAAAAAATCATGTGAAAGTATAACTCACCTCTCTCCGTTTCTTCACAAATACTTCTAAATCCCTCAGATTGACAAACAGGATTATCTCTAAAGCAAATAAAGTAAATATAAGAAAATTTTAAATTGAAGAAATATATAATTAAACAAAAGATGAAATTTATAGAAATACCTGTTTTTTGTGATTTTCTATCACAAAAAGTCACTGCTCTCATTTTCAGTCATCGTTTTTGTTGCAATTCTCGTGCTTGGGTGTATACTTCTCGTCAACGTGAATTTCGAGCTTCTTTTGTCTGAGAATCCATTACACAAACAACTAAACACAATAAACAAATAACAATTTTAAGCACTGTATATATACTACGGGAATCAATTAATGAAGGTAATTAAAATTTCGATTTTGATTCTTTCAAGAGTCCACATAGCATGGAGAAAATCTCTTCCACTATACGTATAGTGGAGTCTCCACTATGCGGTGTGTAGGTGTAGAGTGGAGTCTCCACTGTGCGGTTAGTAGGTGCGGTGTGCGAGCACACATGGATTAATGTGTTCTTTTCAAAACTTTTCATTTAATCCAATCTATTCAACTGTCCAAATTCATTTATAATCCTCCCAATAAGTATGTTGAAAGAACTACAATATGTAATTGTTCATAACAATCCTAGTCAATTAGCTTATGCGGAGAATTTAAGTCAATCTAATTCAATCATTTTTCAATTTGGAAAGAGAATAAAAGAAGAAAGTTAAGGAAGAAAAAGAATAGTACATGAACTGAAAATTTAGTGAAAATGGAGAAGGAATAGTACAAACACATCTTACACTTGCAATGGCAACATCAATTAAAGAAAAAAATAACTACAGGATGATTGGTTTCAATTCGATGGATTCACACAAAAAAGGAAAATGATTGGACAACTTACATAAACCAAACCAATCTGTATAATTTTTGGATTTGGAAATAGAAGAAGAGAATAAAGTTATGGAAGAAGAAGAAAGGTACTATAAGAATGGTAAATAGAGTGAAAAAATGGAAAAACCTTACGGCATCAATCAACTAAGGAAATAAAAAAAAAAAAGGTACAAGACGATAGGTATTTGCGACGACACATGTCCAGGGAATTCCTTCACTCTTTTATATCTATAGGATATATTTACCAATGTCATGACTATTGGAATTGATACTATAAATTTGGTTTGATCGACTTTTGACTAATTATTTGAATGGGTCTCAGTAGTCATACGTAAAATTTCAT
>NW_019230605.1:0-3100 GCF_002742605.1 Olea europaea var. sylvestris
ATATATATATATATATATAATAAATTATCGAGTGAAATATAATTTGCCTCACCGCGCTTAACCATATGGACGTTCATCTCGTATTATCTGAATATGATCGAAAGTAATTAAAAATACTCGTTTGATATCCATTATTTTAAAAATACATTTTTCTTATTTTTTTTAACCACACATTTAAAAAAAAATATTCGTATAAATTTTAAAATTTTCTTTTTAATCACACGTTTTTCTTCAATCTGTATTTTTAAAAGAAAATGGAGCTAAAGCAAGCTTTAATTAATATACTAATAAAGTCAATACAAACCAACAAAAACTAATACTTTATGTGCACGCTTCTCAACATTGTTATGATTTTGATTTTCTTTTTCACAATGTTTTCCACTAAAATTTGGACAATTCAAAATTACAATTGTATCTTAAATTATTAATTAAGAGAGCTAGAAATAGTAGTTTTGTACTCCATAGATTCTCTCTTTCGGTGAGATTTGTCGGCATTATTGTAATGAAGATTTGTTGAGAACAAATTTTATGAAATTAATTTTTTTCTTAAATGGTTAGTTAAAAAATATGAAAAAATAAATAAATCTGAACTCATATGTAATATTATTTTAATAAAAAAATGTAATTAAAACTTAAAAACAAATCGATTTTTTTAAAAAATAATTTTATACAATATATATTGAAGGAGATGTAATAATGCAACGAAATAAGAAATTCCAACGAAAACCTTGAGAATACCAAGGATCCGCCAAGAGTGAAAATTAAACTCGCATATGCTCCAAAAACAAATAAATTAACCTTTATTTATGAGGATTTACATGAAAATTTAGTTTGAAAGAACTAAAATTGAAAAGAATTTAAAATAAATTAAACGACAAAAATATTACTAAAATTTTAAAAGCAGTTTTCGAGTTCTAAAAGAACTCGAATGGCTAAAATCCATCATATATCACGCAAAGCCTAAGTTCAGTCCGATTCATCGCTCTATTTCTGAAAGGGTATTATTGTTCGCCCAAATCGAAGTTCGAATGTCAGATTTGTAATTTACTGTTTTTTTTTTCTTTTCGATCCAACTATTTTTCAATTCACTCGATCATCAAGTAAGATTGTTGTAAAATATATAAAAATAAGTTTTAATCTTTCAACCATTTAATTTTTAATTTTAACAAAATTAAAAAATCCATAATGTTATAGTGTAACTTGTGTATAAATTGGATTTAATTCCATGAATGTGGGGTTTAAATTTTCCCTATAAAAGGGATTGATTTATATACAACATAAGAGGAATCACAACTTGGAAGATAAACACTCCATACAACTTTTACTATATTTTTATATTTTGATAACTCGATGAAAGACTCGTTTATTTATCTCCCTATGATCGTGCCCATAAAAGGAGAGCCACATGGATTTTATTTTGGAACCGTACAGTGTCGAAAGAATCCGCATGAAGGAGAGACAACACGACTTTAGGATAGCGTCTTCCCAAGACTAGCTTTTCTAACTCTCTTCTTGTTTTATACTATTGTTGAATTACATTTATGTCATTTAATTAATTATACTAATTTATAAATAAATCTACATACAAATCACCAACTTCCGAACAATCTAAAATCGTGTTGTGTGATTTGTGTGTATGATAATATTACTTAGTATAGAGGCAAATTTAGATATATAATGTAAATTGAAATCGTTTACCTTCAAGAATTTTGATGATAGAGATGCTAAAAATGAAATGTAATTTTAGGTACCAGCATGGTTCATAGAGTAAAAGAACATAAAGTAAACTTGTCTTTATATGTATCATTAGGTTCTTTGTTCTTTGTTGTATATTATTTTTAGATTATTCTATATCTTTATTAGCCATGTGTGGAGTATTTAGAATTATGTGATTATTGCATTTTGACCATCAATCTTGTAATTTTAAATTATCCCTTGGATTTTCATATTGTGAAAAAATGTTATTATTTTGTGCATAATTTATGTCTTTTGAATGCTTCATGTTCTAAGAGTCAAATTTAAATTGTGGTTGTAATATATCTTAGTATGTATTGGTTTTTAAATACGTGAGGAAAAAAAGGATAAATAAATAAACTTGTCCGTTCAAAATTGAGAAAACAAATGATATCCACGTAGTGAAACCCACTTTGGAAATTTTGATGAACATGCGTACAGTTGATGTTTGAAATTATAGTGAAGAGATGTCAAACAAACTGGAATTTTTTAATTTTTTAATTTTTAATTTGGCTCGAACGTAGGAGATGATAAATAACATTAGATGGAAGGAGTATATAATCTGTTGAATTTATATTTTACAAGAATTTTAATTTCATAGTTAATGTGAATAATTAGCCCTAGTGTAACTCCTGCTAGTCATAGTGATTTGTTCTACATATGTAACTCTTATATCGGAGTGGTGGTCAACATTAACTCATAGAGCATTTTGTCGTGCAATTGTTTGGATCATTATGATTTTGTAAGAATTAACTGAATTTATTTTGAATAAACAGCTAAAATATTTGACCTTTCAATAATGTTTTAATCACCATTTGTTAAATAAAAATTATGTCGAATGCTATTTACATTAGGACAGTTAACAATGTCTGAGCATGGAAAGATGCATAATATTTCACCATAGGTATCCCTAAGGTCACACCTAGGAAAGGTTAGTGATATATAGGCTGCAGGCACGGGCGGACCCACATGGGGTCAAATGACCCCACAGTTTTCTGTTTTTTTTTTTTTTTTTTTTTTTAAAAACCCCAAAGTTTTTTTTTTTTTTTTATTTGTGCTGAAAACTTAATTTTCTGTTTTTTTTAATGCTGAAAACTTAATTTTCTGCCTCAAAAAGTCCAAATTCTAAATCTATATCTATATCACATGGTCCATATCCATTATTTAGTCCATAAATATATCATATAATCCAACGATTTCTTCCCAAAGTGCACATATCGAATATGAACAGTAAACAACCGATTTTTCCTTTTTTTTTCATGATACGTTGTTCGAAAAAAAAATTTTTGACCCCACAATTCAAATGGTCTGGGTCCGCCCCTGGCTGCAGGATTAAACTTTTGATATTTTCACCAACTCCAAATCC
>NW_019230606.1:0-3100 GCF_002742605.1 Olea europaea var. sylvestris
AGAAATTCTTGGATTTCTTGGGAGCTGCACTGCTTTTGTGGGATGTGCGAATTGATTTTCCCGATTACAGTTGACTTTTTTTTTTTTTGGGGCAATGGAAATAAGTTTTGAGAATTATTGTAAAAAAATATTTCCCTTTAATTGACAATTTTTATTGTAAAACAAAACAAAGTCAAACGAACACCAAAAGATAGATGATTTTCTTGAATTTTTTGTTTTTATTTTTTTTGTTTTGGCGATGGAAACAAATTTCATCTCCAATATTAGTAAATGCTATCCTTTCAATTGACAATTTTCATATAAAATAAAGCCAGACGAACACCAAAAAACACTTTTATTTCAATATTTTTTACGTGAAAAATTATACTAATCAAATACAATCATTTACAATTCCAAAAAAAAAAAAAAAAAAAAATTTTTTGGAAATTCAATTTTTTAAAATTCGTTTTTTTTCCATCCAAATTTCATCTTTGTAATCAAATATACCCCTAAATAAAAGTCTTTCAAACGGATGTTATGGTGGGACAGGATGTCGTATCCTTCTTGTCCCATTGGACATTTTTGGAAGGTATGTCAATAAAGGAAATTAAGATATATTTTTATTAGTATTCTAAATATGATGTAAACTTAAAAATATAAAATAAAGTAAAAAGTAAAAGTTGAAGTGAAGATTTCTCCTCTCTCTCTTACCATAAGGGGTACAACTCCGGGTATGACCACAATATTTTGTCATCTCCACTTAAAAACATTGTAATTTATTTAGACGATATTTATCATTTAGCATGCTACCTAGAGTTATTTATTTATAATTAATTATTTTATTCACCCCGAGTAGGCTTTCATTTTTTATAAATCAAAATAATGCATTAGAAGGATTTTTTGTTAATTTTTAATTCTAAATTCTATTTTGAGAATTAATTTATTATTGTTAGTTTCTAAGTTATTTAAATAAACCCATTTGCAAAAATTCAAACCCCCCCCAAATATACTGAAAATGGGAATATATGAATATTAAAATTTTGACTAGAAAAATTTAAATTTACAAGACGTTGAAGGGTACGTATTTGTTTTTTAATTGGTGAGGTCCTATCGTGAGACCAATCATTAGTCATCTCATTCGACTATCTTATATAGACAACTTTATGAAATTCAACGATTATAATATAACACAGTCGATATGAAAGCGAATTGACTTGAGGTTTAATTAATACATGCTAAATATATACATGCATCTATTTTTAATCCACGAGGTCCAATTTTGATATATATGGTATAACATATAAATTAATCGATCTGGACAACTTATGGTATATATAAAAGAATTATATTCATTAACTAGACACTGCCAAATATTTGGAATAAATTTATTAACAAAAATTTAAATCAATTAACGTTCATGATATTTATATTTTATTTGATTCATCCTATTCTATTAAATGGCATAACGTAAACAAGTGTCATATTTAGTAATTTAGACCATCGAAATAACATCAAAACTCGACTGCCCCATACCGTAGGAGTATCGATTCGTCTACAACCCCCTATCACATTACTCCAGAATAAGTATTTCTATAGAAATATATATGCCCTCTCGATAGATCGAAGAATCAATCCTTATATATCTTCCAAGTCCATATTATTAGTTTTCCTAGTCAAACATTATAAATTTATAATATTTGACCAAAAGGGCCATCCACTTTTGCTGTACAAAATCCACAGTGTTATGTTATGTTTCTGTGTGCATACGTTGTATAGTGGATTTACTGTGGGTACCGTATTCTCCGAATTTTTATTTATTTTATTATTTTGCCCAATGGAAAATATAAAGGGCTAAGGCCAATACTTGGCGCCACGTAATCTCTTGACTATTTCTGCAGACTAGAATTCGTCTCCACGGCTCCACCCCCGCACCGCGTTTTCAGTGGATAGAATTTCGTTGACTAAAAAATTGTCGTTAATATCATAATTTTTAGGGTAAATTACACACTATGTCCTCAACCTCTTCTTTTTATAACAATTTCATACCCATTCAATTTTTATAATCTGACAATTTTCATCCCAATACTCCATTAATTTGATCGAGAAAGATAAACTTACACCCACACTTTTAGTTCTTGTTAGAAAGTGATTATTTAATTATTTTTTTCTTTGACACATATTTCCAATCATACATTCTTCAACAAATAATCCATATTTTTTTTTCTATTTTTAACCACAAATTAATAAGAGCAGTGCTGCCTCCAACCTCTTCCAGACAATTGACGATGTTGTCAACACCTCCAGCTGCATAACATATTAATAGTTCGAAGGGGGGCAAATTCTAATTTTTGCCAAGGAGACTACTCAAACTATGAAAGAATGAGAAAAGAAGCAATTCTACTATATATTGGGCCCATACGAAGTGATGTATGCTCCAAAAAAACATCACATCTGTAACGAAAAGACTTTTTGCAATTTTCTAGGTTGGTAACTATAACAACCATAAAATATGAAATGCTAATACTTAACCAAATATGGTACATATTTACTTCTCATTGAATGTATTCTCAAGCTTGTTCAATCCGTAGCCTTCGATAAAACATGGAGGACCCCCTTAGGTGATGGCCTAAATTGTTTAAAGCTTGACCCAACTCTTGTTAATAAAAAATGTTTATTCTGACATTAAATATTTATGCAATATGCACATGATGTGGGATTAAAATGATAAAATTATCCAAAAATTTATTTTAAAAATCAAACGATGTGTAATCAAGTTACAATAAATGTTACTATTTTTTGAATAAGTTCTATCATTTCGGTCTAATTATTTAACGTCTAATACATATTTTCCTTTAGTGTGGGACATCACGCACACAAGGTTAAAAGGCAGGGGCTATCGGTGCTATAAAGGAAAGTAACTGCCAAACTCATAAAAGGTTAGGGCCCTCGGACGAATCAACACAATACAATACCTAAAGTCTGATTCAGATGGTGGATATTGTTTATTGACTTTGTTCTTATCCATCATATGTGTGCACTGCCAATTGGGTCCCACACATATCTTTTTCTAAAACTATGTTCAAGTGTCTGGGTTTCTAATTGGCCTATATATATCCAAGAC
>NW_019230607.1:0-3099 GCF_002742605.1 Olea europaea var. sylvestris
TTGCCCCCGGCGCGATTTTTGTTCTCGATCAACCAGTCAAATTTTAGCCAATTCCGACACAGTCGCGAAAAATGACGAAATTGTCCCCGACGCGTTTTTTTGTTTCCGATCAACCTGTCAAATTTTGGCCAATTCCGACACAGTCGCGAAAAATGACGAAATTGCCCCCGGCGCGGTTTTTGTTCCCGATCAACTAGCCAATTCCAACAAAGTCGGGAAAATGACGAAATTACCCCCGGCGCGGTTTTTGTTCCCGATCAACTAGCCAATTCCAACAAAGTCGGGAAAATGACGAAATTACCCCCGGCGCGGTTTTTGTTCCCGATCAACCTGTCAAATTTCAGCCAATTCCGACACAGTCGCGAAAAATGACAAAATTGCCCCGGCACAGTTTTTTTCCCGATTAACCTGTCAAATTTTAGACAATTCCGACACAGTCGGCAAAAATGACGAAATTGCCCACTGTGCGGTTTTTGTTCCCTATCAACCAGTCAAATTGTAGCCAATTCCGACACAGTCGCGAAAAATGACGAAATTACCCCCGGCGCGATTTTTGCTCCCGATCAACCAGTCAAATTTTTGCCAATTCCGACACAGTCGCGAAAAATGACGAAATTGCCCCCGGCGCGGTTTTTGTTCCCGATCAACCAGTCAAATGTTAGCCAATTCCGACACAGTCGCGAAAAATGCCGAAATTGCCCCCGGCGCGGTTTTTGTTCCCGATCAACCAGTCAAATGTTAGCCAATTCCGACACAGTCGCGAAAAATGACGAAATGGCCCCCGGCGCGATTTTTTCTTCCCGATTAACCAGTCAAATTTTAGACAATTCCGACACGGTCCTGAATAATGACGAAATTTCCCCCGGCGCGATTTTTGTTCCCGATTAACCAGTCAAATTTTAGCCAATCCCGACACGGTCGCGAATAATGACGAAATTGCCCCCGACGCTGTTTTTGTTCCCGATCAACCAGTCAAATTTTAGCCAATTCCGACACAGTCGCGAAAAATGACGAAATTACCCCCGGCGCGGTTTTTGTTCCCGATCAATCTGTCAAATTGTAGCCAATTTCGACACAGTCGCCAATAATGACGAAATTGCCCCCGACGCGATTTTTGTTCACGATCAGCCAGTAAAATTTTAGCCAATTCCGACACAGTCGCGAAAAATGACGAAATTACCCCCGGCGCGGTTTTTGTTCCCAATCAACCTGTCAAATTTTAGGCAATTCCGACACAGTCCCGAAAAATGACGAAATTGCCCCCGGCGCGATTTTTATTCCCGATCAACCTGTCAAATTGTAGCCAATTCCGGCACAGTCGCGAAAAATGACGAAATTGCCCCCGACGGGTTTTTGTTCCCGATCAACCTGTCAAATTGTAGCCAATTCCGGCACAGTCGCGAAAAATGACGAAATTGCCTCCGGCGCGGTTTTTGGTCCCGATCAACCTGTCAAATTTTAGCCAATTCCAACAAAGTCGGGAAAAATGACGAAATTGCCCCAGGCGCGGTTTTTGTTTCCGATCAACCCGTCAAATTTCAGCCAATTCCGACACAGTCGCGAAAAATGACGAAATTGCCCCCGGCACAGTTTTTTTTCCCGATCAACCTGTCAAATTTTAGACAATTCCGACACAGTCGGCAAAAATGACGAAATTGCCCACTGCGCGGTTTTTGTTCGCGATCAACCAGTCAAATTGTAGCCAATTCCGACACAGTCGCGAAAAATGACGAAATTGCCCCCGGCGCGGTTTTTGTTCCCGATCAAGCAGTCAAATTTTATCCAATTGCCCCCGGCGCGGGTTTTGTTCCCGATCAACCAGTCAAATTTTAGCCAATCCCGACACAGTCGCGAAAAATGACGAAATTGCCCCCGGCGCGGTTTTTGTTCCCGATCAAGCAGTCAAATTTTATCCAATTGCCCCCGGCGCGGTTTTTGTTCCCGATCAACCAGTCAAATTTTAGCCAATTCCGACACAGTCGCGAAAAATGACGAAATTGCCCCCGGCGCGATTTGTATTTCCGATCAACCTGTCAAATTTTAGCCAATTTCGACACAGTCGCGAAAATTGACGAAATTGTCCCCGGCGCGGTTTTTATTCTCGATGAACCAGTCAAATTTTAGCCAATTCCGACACGGTCCCGAATAATGACGAAATTGCCCCCGACGCTGTTTTTGTTCACGATCAACCAGTCAAATTTTAGGCAAGTCGGACACGGTCGATAAAAATGATGAAATTGCCCCCGGCGCGATTTTTGTTCCCGATCAACCAGTCAAATTTGAGCCAATTCCGACACAGTCGAGAAAAATGACGAAATAGCCCTCGGCGCGATTTTTGTTCCCGATTAACCTGTCAAATTTTAGGCAGTTCCGACACAGTCCCGAATAATGACGAAATTGCCCCCGACGCAGTTTTTGTTCCCGATCAACCAGTCAAATTGTAGCCAATTCCGACACAGTCGCGAAAAATGACGAAATTGCCCCCGACGCGGTTTTTGTTCCCGATCAACCAGTAAAATTTTAGCAAATTCCGACACAGTCGCGAAAAATGACGAAATTACCCCCGGCGCGGTTTTTGTTCCCGATCAACCTGTCAAATTTTAGGCAATTCCGACACAGTTACGAAAAATGACGAAATTGCCCCGGCGCGGTTTTGGTTCCCGATGAACCTGTCAAATTTTAGCCAATTCCGACACAGTCGGGAAAAATGACGAAATTGCCCTCGGCGCGATTTTTGTTTCCGATCAACCGGTCAAATTTTAGCCAATTCCGACAAAGTCGCGAAAAATTACGAAATTGCCCCAGGCGCGTTTTTTGTTTCCGATCAACCTGTCAAATTTCAGCCAATTCCGACACAGTCGCGAAAAATGACAAAATTGCCCCGGCACAGTTTTTTTCCCGATCAACCTGTCAAATTTTAGACAATTCCGACACAGTCGGCAAAAATGACGATATTGCCCACTGCGCGATTTTTGTTCCCGATCAACCAGTCAAATTGTAGCCAATTCCGACACAATCGCGAAAAATGACGAAATTGCCCCCGGCGCGGTTTTTGTTCCCGATCAACCAGTCAAATTTTAGGCAATTCCGACACAGTCG
>NW_019230608.1:0-3098 GCF_002742605.1 Olea europaea var. sylvestris
CATACGGCACGACGAAGTTGTGAGTTCAATCCAAAACGGTTGCTACATTTCCAAAAAGAACTTATGGGCCCAAAACGGACACCATGTTCAAAAGTTGCGCTCAATTCTTTGTACGTCGACAATCCAAGCGTTCCAAATATGCAAGTGCTCATTCTTTCGAAAAATGGCCAAAATCCCTCGTACATCACGACGAAGTGGTGAGTTCAATCCAAAACGGTCGCTACATTTCCAAAAAGAACTTATGGGCCCAAAACGGACACCGCGTGCAAAAGTTGCGCTCAATTCTTCGTCCGCCGACTCTCCGAGCATTCTAAATATGCAAGTGTTAATTCTTTTCAAAAATCCCCAAAATCCCTCGTACGTCACGATGAAGTGGGGAGTTCAAACCAAAACGGTCGCTACATTTCCAAAAAGAACTTATGGGCCCAAAACGGACACCGCGTGCAAAAGTTGCGCTCAATTCTTCGTCCGCCGACTCTCCGAGCATTCTAAATATGCAAGTGTTAATTCTTTTCAAAAATCCCCAAAATCCCTCGTACGTCACGATGAAGTGGGGAGTTCAAACCAAAACGGTCGCTACATTTCCAAAAAGAACTTATGGGCCCAAAACGGACACCGTGTGCAAAAGTTACGCTCAATTCTTCGTCCGCCGAATCTCCAAGCGTTCTCAATATACAAGCACTCATTCCTTCGAAAAATGGTCAAAATCACTCGTACGTCACGACGAAGTCGTAAGTCCAATCTAAAACTGTCGCTACATTTCCAAAAAGTACTTATCGGCCCAAAACGGACATCAGGTGCAAAAGTTACACTCAATTCTTTGTATGCTGACAATCCAAGCGTTCCAAATATGCAAGTGCTCATTCTTTCGAAAAATGGCTGAACTCCCCCAAACGTCACGACGAAGTGGTGAGTTCAATCCAAAACGGTCGATACATTTCCAAAAAGTTCTTATGGGCACAAAATGGACACCGTGTGCAAAAGTTATGCTCAATTCTTCGTCCGCGACTCTCCAAGCGTTCTAAATATACAAGCACACATTCCTTTGAAAAATGGCCAAAATCACTCGTACACCATGACGAAGTGGTGAGTTCAATCCAAAACGGTCGCTACATTTCCAAAAAGTACTTATGGGCCCAAAACGGACACCACGTGCAAAAGTTGCGCTCAATTCTTCGTCCGCCGACTCTCCGAGAATTCTAAATATGCAAGTGTTAATTATTTTGAAAAATCCCCAAAATGCTTTGTACGTCATGACGAAGTGGTGAGTTCAATCCAAAATGGGCGCTACATTTCCAAAAAGTTCTTATGGGCCCAAAACGGACACCGTGTGCAAAAGTTACGCTCAATTCTTCGTCCGCCGACTCTCCAAGCGTTCTAAATATACAAGCGCTCATTCTTTCGAAAAATGGCCAAAATCACTCGTACGTCACGACGAAGTGGCGAGTTCAATCCAAAACGGTTGCTACATTTCCAAAAAGTACTTATGGGCCCAAAATGGACACCACGTGCGAAAGTTTCGCTCAATTCTTCGTCCGCCGACTCTCCGAGCATTCTAAATATGCAAGTGTTAATTCTTTTGAAAAATCCCCAATATCCCTCGTACGTCACGACGAAGTGGTGAGTTCAATCCAAAACGGTGGCTACATTTCCGAAAAGTTCTTATGGGCTCAAAACGGACACCGTGTGCAAAAGTTATGCTCAATTCTTCGTCCGCCGACTCTCCAAGCGTTCTAAATATACAAGCGCTCATTCTTTCGAAAAATGGCCAAAATCACTCGTACGTCACGACGAAGTGGCGAGTTCAATCCAAAACGGTTGCTACATTTCCAAAAAGTACTTATGGGCCCAAAACGGACATCGTGTGCAAAAGTTCCGCTCAATTCTTCGTCCACCGACTTTCCAAGCGTTCCAAATATACGAGTGCTCATTCTTTCGAAAAATGGCCAAAATCCCTCGTACGTCACGACGAAGTGGTGAGTTCAATCCAAAACGGTCGCTACATTTCCAAAAAGTACTTATGGGCCCAAAACGGACATCGTGTGCAAAAGTTCCGCTCAATTCTTCGTCCGCCGACTCTCCAAGCGTTCTAAATATACAAGAGCACATTCCTTTGAAAAATAGCCAAAATCACTCGTACACCACGACGAAGTGGTGAGTTCAATCCAAAACGGTCGCTACATTTCCAAAAAGTACTTATGGGCCCAAAACGGACACCGTGTGCAACAGTTACGCTCAATTCTTCGTCCGCCGACTCTCCAAGCTTTCTAAATATGCGAGTGCTTGTTCTTTTGAAAAATGGATAAAATCCCTCGTACGTTACGACGAAGTGGTGAGTTCAATCCAAAACGGTCGCTGCATTTCCAAAAAGTTCTTATGGGCCCAAAACGGACACCGTGTGAAAATTTCGCTCAATTCTTCGTACGCCGACTCTCCAACCGTTCCAAATATGCAAGTGCTCATTCTTTCTAAAAATGGCTGAAATCCCTCGTACGTCACGATGAAGTCGTGAGTTCAATCCAAAACGGTCGCTACATTTCGAAAAGGTACTTTTGGGACCAAAACTGACACCGTGCGCAAAAGTAACGCTCAATTCTTCGTACACTGACAATCCAAGCGTTCTAAATATGCAAGTGCTCATTCTTTTGAAAAATGTCCAAAATCCCTCATACGTCACGATGAAGTGGTGAGTTCAATCCAAAAGGGCCGCTATATTTCCAAAAAGTACTTGTGGGCCCAAAACGGACACCGTGTGCAAAAGTTTCGCTCAATTCTTCGTCCGTCGGCTCTCCAAACGTTCTCAATATACAAGCGCTCATTCGTTCAAAAAATGTCCAAAATCACTAGTACGTCGCGACGAAGTTGTGAGCTCAATCCAAAACGGTCGTTACATTTAAAAAAAGTACTTATGGGCCCAAAACGGATACCGTGTGCAAAAATTACACTCAATTCTTTGTACGTCGACAACCTAAGCGTTCCAAATATGCAAGTGCTCATTCTTTCGAAAGATGGCTGAACTCCCCCATAAGTCACGACGAAGTGGTGAGTTCAATCCAAAACGGTCGTTACATTTCCAAAAAGTTCTTATGGGCCCAAAA
>NW_019230609.1:0-3098 GCF_002742605.1 Olea europaea var. sylvestris
ATATTTGATTCAAACCACGAGACGATACTTTGAAGATTGCTATGAGAGGCAATTAGAAGTCAAAATGGAATATAAACAAAATACTATTTCAAATCATTTTCCAATCGCACCAAGTTATATTCCAAAATTTTAGCTAAAGATTGAGATCCATTTTTAGCATAGTAACGTTGGAACTGGTAATAATCTACAGCTTCAAATTTGTATCCCTTTGAATGAGCTTTCCAACTTAAATTGAATTGCCACAATTGGATATCAAGAAAGAAAATTATGACCATAATACTAGTAACTTTGAAAAGACAAAAATCATGCATTTATATAGGCAACTTTCGTCATTCGATTGGAACTTTTTCAGAAACCAATTTGGACTTGATTTTCAACCAATTTTTGACTCCTACAAATATCTAACATCGTTCATATAATCTCATACAACAATTTTCTATCAATTTTCATCACAAAAGATTGACAAAATTATATATTGAAAGAAGATTTCAAACACAAAGTTTAAGAACTCATCAATTGAATATCAAACCTGGGATTTATGGGCCAAAGAAGCGGAAGAATTATTGAAGATTTATCACGATTACTTTGAACTTGAACATCAAGATTCATTTTCCTTCATTCATTAATTCACAATTCCGAGTGATGTTCTGTACATTTAACATGATTTCTTGTAATTCTGATATGCTAAGCTCGTTTTATATATTGTAGGATGAGATAAACCTATATTATAATATTTTTAGTCTTTTATTAACTATTTTGAATTTAGTTTGGTTTTATTCGTGGATCGTTTTTATTGTTCTTTTAATTTGTTTGATCACCAATTGAATTGTTAGTGAATTTTATTGTTATCGAGAGAGATAATAGGATTTAAACACAATATAATAAACATTGTAAGATTCGATAGAGAATAGAGATATATTTCTATTCTTTATTTAGTTTCAATAGGTGTTCTAACACTTGTTAATGTATTCATCATGTCACATGTAGGGAATTAATTTGATCACTATCGAGAGAGATTTTAATTTAAATTAGGAACATTGACAAACAAAAATGATTTCAATTTGACACTTTAATTGTTACACTAAAAATGGTATAATAAGGAGGATTCGACATCTTAGCAATGCATCTCACATGTTTGAAAAACACATATACGTATTTTCACTAGTTTATTTGATAATTTAGGGAACAGTATAGAAAAATCGTAAAAAATTTGGACTATTAAAAGAATATAATATTCTTCGGTCAAGTTTGGGAACATTGTTTAATCAGTTGGTAATACATTTTTCTTTGTTTTTTAAATATTTTCTCTGTTAACATCATTTTCTATCATGTTTTTATACTACAAAAAAATGGTGGACATTAAAAATTATAATGTTAAGCACTAGTGTTAACATATTCATAAGAAAGTGATGTTGAAACTTGAGATATTCATAGTCCATATGAACATAAATTTATCATTATTAGTCAGACAAATTATTACATTAAGATATTGCATTATTGAATCTCCAGTACTAAAATTTCTTTCAAAATTTTACAGAATTTCTTGAGGAATTTCTCCAAGACGAAAGACAAGTAAAATACTCCTAGTTTTTCTAAAATTATATGAACAGATGCATCTGTCTGTCTACATCGAATGTTTCATTACCCTTAATCTTCTCCAGTCCACCCTGTCCAGCCCAGTGATTTCGTGCAACTTTCATTCCTATTGCCTCTATTATTTCAACCTATTTGCAAATGAGTTCAATTTTGTCTCTCAATTTTGGCTTCATCTTTTAAACAAATTCTGCACATTCTTCCAGTAGCTTGCCTATATTAACTAAACTAACCTTCCCATTCTTTGACATTGATTTTCATTATTATATCAGAACCCTTCCTCAAAACCTCGTACAAATTTTACCCACATTAGTTTACAACAAAAAAATAAAAGGATCAGCCACAAAAAATTGTCCATATACAACTTATAGCAGCTGAGTAGATCAACAATGGTGTTCCATCGCAAATATTTAGTGGTGTATTAAAAGATTATAATTGAAAAATGCAAGGTATTATATTTTTATCTATGGATTGAAGGCATACAAGAAAATATTTCAGATTTCCGATTCAGTTAGAACGTTGCAGCTAAATTACCTATTAAGCCTTATTTCGTAGAGATTCTTTTAGAATTGATTTTATGAACAAAAAATAATTTTGAGAATATGCGGTCAAAAAGTAAATAAAAGTTATGAATTCAAATGTAAAATTACTTTATTAAGAAAATCTGTAGTTGAAAATGAGTTTTAAAAAATAGAAGCCAAACATGGTCAAAATACTACTATTAACAACCAAAAGCATAATATTGTTTTACCACACATAAAATATTACAACTTCATGACATTCATATTTAAAATATTAGCACAAGTGACATGCTAAAACATTACAGCTAAACAACTATGACAAAATACTTTGGAAGAATTCAATACTTATAAACAAGAATATTAAAATTTACGTGGTTTGGTGTCATTGTGGCAAACTATGCCAATCGGAGAAGAGAGAAGAATGTATTTACTTATATTTGGAGCTTATAGTGACCAATATTTATATAATCATTTTACATCAAGAGGGCCTATTAAAGATGAGGCAATCAAGGAAAGGAAACGAACAATTCATAAAAATATTCCAAGTGTGGTCAACCAAATAAAATTCATGTGGCTTGACTAATATACTAGAACTCATTGACACCAATATAAAATCGTATATTTCGTCCCTAAAATTCTAAAGCCTTACCAATCTACATAAATATTTTTAGTATAGCTATAGCCCCTGTTTGACCCCCATTACCTGAAAATGGAAATGAGGGGAATAGTATTTTTTTTAAAAATGAGTGGTTGAAAAAGAAAGAAAATTTTTCGGTTTACGTGTAATATTATTTTATGAAAGATTGTGTAGTTGAAAATAGGAGAGAGAAAAATGTCATGTAATTGAATTTAATGGTGATCAAACGGGGGCATACTATTACTTTAACTTGGGACTCTTTCTGAATTTCAAAATATTTAGCCTAAAATTTCGAAGTTTCATCTTTGAAATTTATTTGAACTGTCGTTCCTATCTTAAAACTATAA
>NW_019230610.1:0-3098 GCF_002742605.1 Olea europaea var. sylvestris
CATTTTATAAAAAAATGCTTTAAAGAGAAGAGTAAGTTGACGAGTAAAGAGAGATAAAGTATATGTGTTGTCTTCTGCGCTGATGATGATAAAGTATATGTGATTACAAGACATGTTGCTTATCCTATTGAATTGAATCAAACTGTCAATTCTCATTTGCATGAGTGGATACTTGATTTCGATGCATCTTTTCATGTAACATAAAAAAAAGATGAGTTTGAAAATTTGCATGAATTAAATGATGGGTATGTTTTACCATGTGACAATTTTGCTTGTACTGTTGTTGGGATTGGTGACATTATCTTAAAATTTGACACTGGTTTTGTGTATACTTTAAAAGATGTTAAATACATTCATAAACTGTCTATGAACTTAATTTCAGTTGGGAGACTTGAAAATGTTGACTTCGCTGGTAAAACTGGAAATGGAGTTTTAAAATTGGTTAAGGGTGCTCTTGTTTCGATTAAGGGAATCACGAGAAATGATATTTATAACACTATTGGATAAGTGATGAGAGATCTAGATTTCCTTATCTCTTCTGCCAAGGCCAATCACACACATAAATGGCACAATAGACTTCCACACATAGATATTAAGGATTTTAAGCTACTTAATGAAAATAGTGCCTTTGGAAATGATTATGTGTCTGATTTGCCTTTCTTTGGTCACTGTGTACTCGATAAAATATCATAGATCTTTCTTCTTCATGAGTGTTCATAAAATTAAAGACTTGCTTGAATATGTACATATAGATTCGTGGTGTCCTACTAGTAATCCAACCTCGGGTGGAAATAGTTATTTTTTGTTTATTAATGATGATTACATGAGATAGGTATAGGTTTATCTTTTAAATGATAAGTCCGATACTTTCCACAATTTTGATAAGTAGAAAAGACAAGTTGAAAATCAAATTGATCGAAAAATCAGATTTTTGAGAACTGATAATGGTTAAGAGTTTTACAATGCCGAATTTGACAATAAGTGCAAAGAAAATGGAATAATAAGATATAAGATTGTTCCTTACACTTCATAGCAAAATGGGGTAGCTGAGAAGATGAATAGAACTATACTTGATATAGTACGTTGTATGATATTAAGTTCTGGTGCCCCAAAGTCATTTTGGGACGAAGTTGTTGTAACTGTTGGAAATTTACTTAAATATGCACAGCGAAAATCAAATATTTTCAATTTTCATCAGGATTCATCTTTGTATTTAGATAGGAATTGTGATAAAAGTTATACCTTTTCTTATATCTGCAAACTCTTTTACGTTATCTTTGTTCCAGCAACTTGGATCTACCTCCCACAATTGTCCAATTGTCTAACCTTCAATGAATTCCACACAGAGAACAGATTGTAGCCACCAGGATTTTCTCCTCATGTGCTAGCAAGAATTATGAGATTCTCTACAGATTGAAAACCCTAGCCATGTATTTATATAAACCCGAACGGGCTTGGCCTAGTCCAGTCAAATATTTAATTAATCTATTTAATTAAATCTAGTTCGTGAATTAATTAATTAATTCAATTAATTAATTCGGGCTCATAAATAACCAACCCAATTAATTAATTTATCCAACGATTATTAAATTAATTAATTGAAAAATTACAATATTCCAATTTTCTTTTGTGTGCGACCCATTAGGTTCCCATTCACGATGCCTAACGACGTGAAATATTATTTTGATCTAATCAAAATTGATAAATTAATATACTCTTTTAATTTATCACCAATTCACACTCGCCGTCCCAGATTGACATCTAGCAATGTATCAGAGCAACACATGTGACAGGAAATGTCATGTAGTATGACAAAATCAAATTTGTTCGTTTACCATGAAACTATAATCCCTTCATCAATATGATCCGATCAATTACGAGATAAGGAAGTGTGCCAATCTCTATTACCGATCATATCTTTCATTTTGCTATTAAGTCAATATGAGTCGAAAACTCCTTTTCGACTTATGTGTATACCTTGGTCAAGGATTTCGTTATTGACTTAATTGAACGAAATGCAAATCACAATCTCTTACTATCTAAGAGTGACGAATCTTTTATTGGTCATTCACAATCTTCATATGGTTCTTGACATACCCGAATGATGTCGTATTAGTAGCCCTTGGTAGAGCAACATCCAACACCGCCAAAACATGACTGTCCTTATACAAGACACTATGATGACCTCAAGTCAAAGGACTAATTCCACTACCGAACGTTAGAGATTAACCACTGACACTCAGATAATTATTCATGTGGAATCTCTTAACGGGTCTCCAATGTTTCGTTCTATAACAAAATATACACGTTTTCATTTAAGTGTCACCACACTTTAACTTGTAAGATCAGCTACTTACTTCATAAGTAGGAAATGTCACACATGACGGTCTATTTGTAATAACGATATCCGTATCTCGTTATTACTTACGACCACGGATTATTCAAGATCTAGTCATACGTAATTTGTATCTCCCAATCACAACTCCTCGTGATTAAGAAATCACTTAAATTTGAATCTTCGGACTCTATTATTTAATATTATTTATCATAAAATTAATTTAAATAAATAATAGATCTTACTAAAATTAAATACATTAAACATATTATAAAAGTGTTTACAATCTAAATCGATTGGATCGAGGGCATAACACCTACAAACTCCCACTTGAACTAGATCCAATCACTCATGTATCTAATACCATAAGCGTCCACATGACGATCATGTTTCTGTTGTGACAATGGCTTTGTCAATGGATCTGAAATATTATCATCTGTAGGAACTCGTTCTATCACGTCATTTCTTTGTATAATCTCCCCGATGAGATGATATCACCTTAACACATGTTTCGATCGTTGATGAGACTTGATTCCTTCGCAGGTGCGATGGCTCCATTGTTATCACAATACAAAGGTATGGGATCAACAATGCTAGGAACGACTCCTAGTTCATTAATGAATTTCTTGATCCAGACAGCTTCCTTCGCTGCTTCAGAAGTAACAATGTATTCGGCTTCGGTTGTTGAATCAGCGGTTGTCTCCTGTTTGGAACTTTTTCAACTAACCGCTCCATTGTTGAGAGTAAACATATATCCTGATTG
>NW_019230611.1:0-1095 GCF_002742605.1 Olea europaea var. sylvestris
GATTTGAATCATACCAATGAAAAGTGGCTTTAGATTTCATGATAACGTCAGGTTTCTTCGTTTTTGGCAAATTGCTAGTCTAATTCGATTGGAATCGAGCCAATGAAAAGTGGTTTTTGTTTTCCTGATAACTTCGTGTTTGTTCATTTTCGACAAATTGCTAGTTTTATTCTATTGGAATGGAGCCAATGAAAAGTGGTTTTTGATTTCATGATAACTTCGAGTGTGTTCACTTTTAGCGAAGTGCTTGTCTAATCCGTTTGGAATCGAGCCAATGAAAAGTTGTTTAGATTTCTAGATAACTTGGGGTTTATTCATTTTTTGCGAATTGCTAGTCTAATTCGGTTGGAATTGAGCCAATGAAAAGTGGTTTTTGATTTCATGAACACTTTGGTTTTGTACGTTTTTGGCGAATTGCTAGTCTAATTCGATTGGAATCGAGCCAACGAAAAGTGGTTTTTGATTTCACGATAACTTCGGGTTTGTTCATTTTTGGCAAATTGCTCGTCTAATTCCATTGGAATCGAGCCAATGAAAAGTGGTTTTTGATTTCATGAAAACTTCGGGTTTGATCATTTTCAGCAAATTGCTAGTCTAATCTGATTGGGATCGAGCCAATGAAAAGTGGTTTTTGATTTCCTGATAAATTCGGGCTGGGTCATTTTTGTCGAATTGCCAGTCTAATTCGATTGCAATCGAGCAAATGAAAAGTGATTTTTGATTTCATGATAGCTTCGGATTTGATCGTTTTCGACAAATTGCTAGTCTAATTCGATTGGAATCGAGCCAATGAAAAGTGGCTTTTGATTTCAAGATAACTACAGGTTTCTTCGTTTTTGGCAAATTGCTAGTCTAATTCGATTGGAATCGAGCCAAAGAAAAGTGGTTTTCGTTTTCATGATAACTTCGTATCTGTTCGTTTTCGACAAATTGCTAGTTTTATTCGATTGGAATGGAGCCAATGAAAAGTGGTTTTTGATTTCATGATAACTTCGGGCTTGTTCACTTTTGGCGAAGTTCTAGTCTAATTCGTTTGGAATCGAGCCAATGACAAGTTGTTTTGATTTCTAGATAACTTGGGGTTTATTCATTTTT
>NW_019230611.1:1334-3097 GCF_002742605.1 Olea europaea var. sylvestris
TTGGAATCGAGCCAATCAAAAGTGGTTTTTGATTTCATGAAAACTTCGGGTTTGATCATTTTCAGTAAATTGCTAGTCTAGTTTGATTGGAATCGAGCCAATGAGAAATGATTTTTGATTTCCTGATGAATTTGGGTTGGGTCATTTTTGTCGAATTACCAGTCTAATTCGATTGGAATCGAGCAAATGAAAAGTCATTTTTGATTTCATGATAGCTTCGGGTTTGATCGTTTTTGACAAATTACTAGTCTAATTCGATTGGAATCGAGCCAATGAAAAGTGGCTTTTGATATCATGATAACTTCAGGTTTCTTCATTTTTGGCAAATTGCTAGTCTAATTCGATTGGAATCGAGCCAATGAAAAGTGGTTTTTGTTTTCATGATAACTTCGTGTCTGTTCGTTTTCGACAAATTGCTAGTTTTATTCAATTGGAATGGAGCCAATGAAAATTGGTTTTTGATTTCATGATAAGTTCGGGTTTGTTCACTTTTGGCGAAGTGCTAGTCTAATTCGTTTGGAATCGAGCCATTGAAAAGTTGTTTTGATTTCTAGATAACTTGGGGTTTATTCATTTTTGGCGAATTGCTAGTCTAATTCGATTGGAATCGAGCCAATGAAAAGTGGTTTTTGATTTCACGATAACTTCGGGTTTGTTCGTTTTCGGCTAATTGCTAGTCTAATTCGATTGGGATTGAGCCAATGAAAAGTGATTTTTGATTTCATGATGACTTCGGGTTTGTTCATTTTTGGCGAAATGCTAATCTAATTCGATTGGAGTCGAGCCAATGAAAAGTGGTTTTTCATTTCATGATAACTTCGGGTTTGTTCGTTTTTGACCAATTGCTAGTCTAATTAAATTGGAATCGAGCCAATTGAAAGTGGTTTTTGATTTCATGATAACTTCGGGTTTGGTCATTTTTTACAAATTGCTCGTCTAATTCGATTAGAATCGAGCCAATGAAGAGTGGCTTTCGATTTCTTAATAACATCGAGTTTGTTCGTCTTTGGCAAATTGTTAGTCTCATTCGATTGGAATCGAGCTAATGAAAAGTGGTTTTGATTTCTAGATAACTTCGGGTTTATTCATTTTTGGCGAATTGCTAGCCTCATTCGATTGGATTCGAGCCAATGAAAAGTGGTTTTTGATTTCATGAACACTTCGAGTTTGATCATTTTTAGCAAATTGCTAGTCTAATTTGATTGGAATCGAGCCAATGAAAAGTGGTTTTTGATTTCCTGATAAATTCGGGTTGGGTCGTTCTCGTCGAATTGCCAGTCTAATTGGATTGGAATCGAGCAAATGAAAAGTGATTTTTGATTTCATGATAACTTTGGGTTTGATCATTTTTAGCAAATTGCTAGTCTAGTTCGATTGGAATCGAGCCAATGAAAAGTGGCTTTTGATTTCATGATAACTTCGGGTTTCTTCGTTTTTGGCAAATTGCTAGTCTAATTCGATTGGAATCGAGCCAATGAAAAGTGGTTTTTGTTTTCATGACAACTTTGGGTCTGTTCGTTTTCGGCAAATTGCTAGCTTTGTTTGACTCGAATGGAGACAATGAAAAGTAGTTTTTGATTTCATGATTACTTCGAGTTTGTTTGTTTTCGATGAATTGCTTGTCTAATTCGATTGGAATCGAGCTAATGAAAAGTTGTTTTTGATTTCATGATAACTTCAGGTCTCTTCGTTTTTGGCAAATTGTTAGTCTAATTCGATTGAAATCGGGCCAATGAAAAGTGGTACTTGATTTCATGATAATT
>NW_019230612.1:0-3097 GCF_002742605.1 Olea europaea var. sylvestris
TTTCGTCATTTTTCGCGACGATATCGGAATCGGCTCAAATTTGACTGATTGATCGGAAACAAAAATCGCGCCGGGGGCAATTTACTCATTTTTCGCGATGGTGTCGGAATGGGCTCAAATTTGACTGATTGATCGGAAACAAAAACCGCGTCGGGGGCAATTTCGTCGTTTTTCGCGACGGTGTCGGAATCGGCTAAAATTTGACAGATTAATCGGAAACAAAGAACGCGCCGGGGGCAATTTCGTCATTTTTCACGACGGTGTCGGAATGGGCTCAAATTTGACTGCTTGATCGGAGACAAAAATCGCGCCGGGGGCAATTTCATCATTTTTCGCGACGGTGTCGGAATCTGCTAAAATATGACAGATTAATCGGAAACAAAGAACGCGTCGGGGACAATTTCATCATTTTTCGCGACGGTGTCGGAATGGGCTCAAATTTGACTGATTGATCGGAAACAAAAACCGCGCCAGGGGCAATTTCGTCGTTTTTTGCGACGATGTCGGAATTGGCTAAAATTTGAAAGATTCATCGGAAACAAAAATTGCGCAGGGGGCAATTTCGTCATTTTTCGCGACGGTGTCGGAATCGACTCAAATTCGACTGATCGATGGAAAACACAAATCGAGTTGGGGGCAATTTCGTCATTTTCGCGACGGTGTCGGAATCGGCTAAAATTTGACAGATTAATCGGAAACAAAGAACGCGCCGGGGGCAATTTCGTCATTTTTCACGACGGTGTCGGAATGGGCTCAAATTTGACTGCTTGATCGGAGACAAAAATCGCGCCGGGGGCAATTTCATCATTTTTCGCGACGGTGTCGGAATCGGCTGAAATTTGTCGGATTGATCGGAAACAAAAATCGCCCCGGGGGCAATTTCGTCATTTTTCGCGACGGTGTCCGAATGGGCTCAAATTTGACTGATAGATCGAAAACAGAAATCGCGCCGGGGGTAATTTCGTCATTTTTCGCGACGGTGTCGAAATGGGCTCAAATTTGACTGATTGATTTGAAACAAAAATCGCGCCGGGGGTAATTTCGTCGTTTTTCGTGACGGTGTCGGAATTGGCTAAAATTTGACAGATTCATCGGAAACAAAAATAGCGCCGGGGGCAATTTCGTCATTTTTCGCGACGGTGTCGGAATCGGCTCAAATTTGACTGAATGATCAGAAAAAAACCGCGCCGACGGCAATTTCCTCATTTTTCGCGACGGTGTCGGAATGGGCTCAAATTTGACTGATTGATCGGAAACAAAAATCGCGCCGGGGGCAATTTCGTCGTTTTTCGCGACGGTGTCGGAATCGGCTAAAATTTGACAGATTAATCGGAAACAAAAATCGCGCCGGGGGCAATTTCGTCATTTTTCGCGACGGTGTCGGAATGGGCTCAAATTTGACTGATTGATCTAAAACAAAAATCGCGTCGGGGGCAATTTCGTCATTTTTCACGACGGTGTCGGAATCGGCTGATATGTGACGGATTGATGGGAAACAAAAATCGCGCCGGGGGCAATTTCGTCATTTTTCACGACGGTGTCGGAATGGGCTCAAATTTGACTGATTGATCTGAAACAAAAATAGCGCCGGGGCCAAATTGATCTAAAACAAAAATCGCGTCGGGGGCAATTTCGTCATTTTTCACGACGGTGTCGGAATCGGCTGATATGTGACGGATTGATGGGAAACAAAAATCGCGCCGGGGGCAATTTCGTCATTTTTCGCGACGGTGTCCGAATGGGCTCAAATTTGACTGATAGATCGGAAACAGAAATCGCGCCGGGGGCAATTTCGTCATTTTTCGCGACGGTGTCGAAATGGGCTCAAATTTGACTGATTGATTGGAAACAAAAATCGCGCCGGGGGTAATTTCGTCGTTTTTCGTGACGGTGTCGGAATTGGCTAAAATTTGACAGATTCATCGGAAACAAAAATAGCGCCGGGGGCAATTTCGTCATTTTTCGCGACGGTGTCGGAATCGGCTCAAATTTGACTGAATGATCAGAAAAAAACCGCGCCGACGGCAATTTCCTCATTTTTCGCGACGGTGTCGGAATGGGCTCAAATTTGACTGATTGATCGGAAACAAAAATCGCGCCGGGGGCAATTTCGTCGTTTTTCGCGACGGTGTCGGAATCGGCTAAAATTTGACAGATTAATCGGAAACAAAAATCGCGCCGGGGGCAATTTCGTCATTTTTCGCGACGGTGTCGGAATGGGCTCAAATTTGACTGATTGATCTAAAACAAAAATCGCGTCGGGGGCAATTTCGTCATTTTTCACGACGGTGTCGGAATCGGCTGATATGTGACGGATTGATGGGAAACAAAAATCGCGCCGGGGGCAATTTCGTCATTTTTCACGACGGTGTCGGAATGGGCTCAAATTTGACTGATTGATCGGAAATAAAAATCGCGCCGGGGAAATTTCGTCATTTTTCGCGACGGTGTCGAAATCGGCTGAAATTTGACGGATTGATGGGAAACAAAAATCGCGCCGGGGGCAATTTGACATTTTTCGCGACGATTTCGGAATCGACTAAAATTTGACTGATTGATCGGAAATAAAAATCGCGCCGGGGAAATTTCGTCATTTTTCGCGACGGTGTCGAAATCGGCTGAAATTTGACGGATTGATGGGAAACAAAAATCGCGCCGGGGGCAATTTGACATTTTTCGCGACGATTTCGGAATCGACTAAAATTTGACTGATTGATCGGAAATAAAAATCGCGCCGGGGAAATTTCGTCATTTTTCGCGACGGTGTCGAAATCGGCTGAAATTTGACGGATTGATGGGAAACAAAAATCGCGCCGGGGGCAATTTGACATTTTTCGCGACGATTTCGGAATCGACTAAAATTTGACTGATTGATCGGAAATAAAAATCGCGCCGGGGAAATTTCGTCATTTTTCGCGACGGTGTCGGAATCGGCTCAAATTTGACTGGTTGATTAGAAACAAAAACCGCGCCGGGGGCAATTTCGTCGTTTTTTGCGACGGTGTCGGAATCGCCTAAAATTTGACAGATTAATCGGAAACAAAAATAGCGCCGGGGGCAATTTCGTCATTTTTCGCGACGGTGTCGGAATGGGCTC
>NW_019230613.1:0-1071 GCF_002742605.1 Olea europaea var. sylvestris
GTCACTAACCGATTCCCTTGTTTAAGAGCAGTCCATTGAGTAAAAACTTCAAAATCTAAGCAACCATCAAAAGTAGGAATATCTAATTTAATGCCTCTAAAGAAACTCTCCTTATGACAAGAAAGTGAATGAGTACTGTGACGATTACAATCTCGTTCTCGCTTTCAAACCTGATCCCTATCCCTACGATCGTGTCGTAAGCATTTTTGATCACTCTGTCGATGATGGCATTGTCTATTACGGATCACTTTAGATTTATGAACATCAGTCGAATAAGGAATTTGATTAAAATGGCTCATTTTAGCAGCTAGGTTTTTTCTCTCCTCACGAGTAGCAACTATATTGGATTGGACAGTCGCTAATTGAGTCTGAAACTGTTATCTTGGGCTAATTGTCGTGATAGTGCATCAAATTGGGAAGGATCCATGGTCAAAGTATTAGCACTAGGGATGACAAGATGACCACCTGCAATTGCATGCAAATGTAATAACAACTAAATGCAATGTATGAGGAGATCAATGAACAATAATTGCACAAAAAGACAATATAAACTTGAGCAGTTATGATTTTATTTTATTTTTTGTAGGATTATTTAGATCCTAATAAGGCAAGCTAATACTGCTGATCTATGTTAAATAACAAAGCACGGGTCAAATACTAATAAACAACGTAATGGCGTAAAAGGTCAAAAATGAAAAGTGAATAAGACGAGTTTGAATAGGTCTAAGGCGTCGGTTATGTGAATCTTAGGTAAAAATGAGGAATACCGTAGTACAAAGAAATTAATCAATGTAATTTTAAAATAAACAGTAATATAAACCAAAGATAGATAAAATAGTAACTTCCCTCGTTAATGGAGACGCTATGTTGATTCGTTGAGATGCCAAGACAGAAAATTCTCGTGTTCGTTGAGACGTGGTACTGATCAGTCACTAAAATATACCTGCAAAACAATGTTAGGAAATTCTCGATTTTTTTCACTTTTTTTCACCCTTTTTTTAATTCTTTTTTTTTTCACTCTCTTTTCTATCTCTCTCTCTCTCTCTTTTTTTTTTTAACTTACAAAATCAA